>NC_133129.1:47463005-47763005 GCF_048418815.1 Hemitrygon akajei
GAAAGCACTGCATGCCATTCAGTTCTGAAGTGGTAAAAATATTTATGGTCAAGTGCTGGATAATAAAAGAGCTGTCTGTTTGTGGCACTCAAGGTCACTCTGTTTATGAAATTTGTCACCATCAGTGTCTTGCAATTGGTCAAAATTCAACTGAATCAGCTGTCTAAGTGCCCTGTAACTACAAGTCAGAGACTGGGTTCCCTGCCCTGAAAGACACAATTTCAGACACGCTTTGTAGGTGAGGTGAAATTATTTTCCTGTTAGAATCTTTATCCAACTCTGACAATGAAGCACCTTCAACTTCTTCTCGTGCTTGTAAAATTGGGCAATAAATGATCCCTATCTAGTTATGTCTAAGCCTCGTGAATTAATTTGTTTCAATACTGGCTTCTGTGAATTATTCACGTTGTTTCTTTTGTGTTCCTTAGGTTTAGCAATAGTGATTTCAAAGGACAATTAGAAGCAAGCAATGTTACCGAATAGCGAGAAAACAACAGTAACTGCAACTCTACACAGAGGTTTTGGTGTGCTGGTTCATGAACAAACATTTGGGAAAGAAAGGGATAGATAGATCTTCATTGCTGGGCAGGAGGGATTAGTGTAAGAGTTAGGATCTTTGCAAAGCTTTGGTAAACCCACATCTGGTGGTTTCCATTTATTAATATATCTGTCTGTCTGTCTATCTATTTATTTATTTAACTATCTATTTATTTAGAAGTATATCACAGTAACAGGCCCTTGTGCCCAATGAGCCCGCGCCGGCCAATTAAACCCATGTGACGTCTTTGGAATGTGGGAGCACCCAGAGGAATCCCACATGGAAAATGTTAAACCTAATGCCGTTCTCTACTACAGAAGTCAGTGTAGACCAAAATAAAAGAATACGAGGAGTGATTGATAAGTTTGTGGCCTAAGGTAGATAGAGTCAATTTTAGAAAACCTAGCACATTTATTTTTCAACATAGTCCCCTCCTACATTTACACACTTAGTCCAGCAGTTGTGGAGCATACGGATCTTGGACCTCCAGAAAGTGTCCACAGCAGGGGTGATTGATAAGTTCATGGCTTAAGGAATAAGGAAATGAGTTATACAGTTCTTGTTACATGCACATGCAGTTCAACTCTTTGAGTGATTATGCAGAAAGTTTGAAGTTAATAACTCATCTCCTTCTACCTTGGGCCACGAACCTATCAATCACCCCCGATGAGTTATTAACTTCAAACTTTCTGCATAATCAATCAAAGAGCTGAACTGCATGTGCAAGTAACGAGAGCTGTATAACTCATTTCCTTCTACCCTAGGCCACGAATTTATCAATCACCCCTCATATATTGACAAAGGGGGTAGATATATTTCTTAATGCTGAAGGGACCAAGTAGTGAGTATACAGAAGCAGCTGCCAATGCAAGGGCTAGATGCGGATACAGTTACGACATTGAAAAGGCATTTGGACAGCTATGTAGATAGGAACGGTTTAGAGGGATATGGGCCAAATGCAGGCAAATACAACTAGCTCAGTTAGGCAACTTGATTGGCATGGACCAGTTGAGCTGAAGGGCATGTTTACTCTGGTGTGACTTTAAATGGGGAACATGAGTTAACGTGGATGATCAGCGCTGATTGTGCTGAATGGAGAAGCAGACCCAAGGGCTGAGTGGCCTAATCCTGTTCGTACTTTCTATGTCCCTATGGGTTCATATAAGATGCAGGAAAGGACTGATGGTGCAGCTACAGAGAAGCTGTTACCCCAATGGAGAATCTAGAACTGAGGGAGACTGGTGGGTGGTACAGTTTTGGGAAAAGACTCTTAGGGTTACTGAGGTCTGGAATTCTTTGGTATTCCCTGTTGTAAAGGGCACAGTCGTTCAGTAAGTGATGCAGGGACACGAAGGCATCTCTGTGAGTGCAGAAGTCCTCAACTAACAAGCGATAGTTCAATGGAAATTTCCTGACTGTGCTGCTAAAGTACTTCTGATGTGATGGCATTCCCCCAGCATTTACATTCAAAAAAATACACATTTCAGAATGTCAGAAACATTCAGAAATATTTATAGGCTTTTTGCAGTTTTAACAGCTGGATAAACCAGAAGGTGAGGATTTACTATAACAAATGAAAATCCAAAAAAAACAAAACAAAATGGCATACGCTGGAAATCTAAGATTAAAATAGAAAAAAAGTCATGCAACAGGTTGTCACATCTGTAGGAGAAGAAATTGTATTAACATTACAGTTTGAAAATCCTTTATCAGAACTGACATGGAGTCTGAAAAAGCTCATATAGCTATAGAGAGTGTGGGGGAGGGGATGTATCCAATGTAGTAAAACCAGGATGACTAATGGGGATAAGCTATAAAAAAGCTCATTTGGTCAATGATTGAATAGGGACAGATTGTGGGTGAGAACACAGACAAAAGGAAGTTTAAAAGTTAAAAGATCAAAGCTCAAAATAAATTTATTATCAAAGTACATACAGTATATGTCACCACATACAACCCAGAGATTTGTTTTCTTGCAGGCATACACAGTAAATAGAAGAAACACAATAGAATCAATGAAAGACCGCACCCAACAGATGGACAAACAACCAATGTGCAGAAGACAACAAACTATGCAAATATAAAGGAAATATAGTAATAATAATAATAATAATAATAATAATAATAATAATAAATAAGCAATAAATATCATAAAGATGAGATGAAGAGTCCTTGAAAGTGAGTCTGTAGGGTGTGGGAACATTTCTGTGAGAGGCCGAGTGAAGTTATGTGCTGGACTGTGCTGTAGTCACTACTTTTTGTATACTCTTCCATTCAAGGGCATTAGTATTTCCATACCAGGTCGTGATGCAACCAGTCAGTATACTCTCCACTACACATCTGTAGAAGTTTGTCAAAGTTTTTGAGGTCATGTCAAATCTTTTCAAACTTCTAAGGAAGTAGACGTGCTGCCATATTTTCTTCACAATTGCACTTACATGCTGAGCCCAGGACAGATCCTCTGAGATGTAAACACTGAACAATTTGATGTTCCCTCTCCACCTCTGGACACCCGATGAGGACTGGCTCATGGACCTCCGGTTTCTTCTTATATAACTCCTACATAAAACAATAGACCATAAGACCATAACATATAGGAGCAGAAGTAGGCCATTTGGCCCATTGAGTCTGCTCTGCCATTCAATCATGGGCTGATCCAATTCTTCCGGTCATCCCCACTCCCCTGCCTTTTCCCCTTACCCTTTGATGCCCTGGCTAATCAAGAATCTATCTATCTCTGCCTTAAATGCACCCAGTGACTTGGCCTCCACAGCTGCTTGTGGCAACAAATTCCACAGATTTACCACCCTCTGAATAAAGTAATTTCTCTGCATCTCTGTTTTAAATGGACGTCCTTCAATCCTGAAGTCATGCCCTCTTGTCCTAGAATCCTCTACCATGGGAAATAACTTTGCTATATCTAATCTGTTCAAGCTTTTTAACATCTGGAATGTTTTTATGAGATCCCCCCTCATTTTCCTGAACTCCAGGGAATACAGCCCAAGAGCTGCCAGACGTTTCTCAAGTGGTAACCCTTTCATTCCTGGAATCATTCTCGTGAATCTTCTCTGAATCCTCTCCAATGTCAGTATATTCTTTCTAAGATAAGGAGCCCAAAACTGCACACAATACTCCAAGTGTGGTCTTACGAGTGCCTTATAGAGCCTCAACATCACATCCCTGCTCTTGTATTCTATACCTCTAGAAATGAATGCCAACATTGCATTCGCCTTCTTTACCATTGACTCAACCTGGCGGTTAAACATAAACTGGAGTTGCAACATAAATACAAGAAGCTTCTGCGGATGCTGGAAATCCAAAGCAGCACAAAAAAAATGCTGGAGGAACTCAGCATGTCAGGCAATATTTATGGACATTAATGAATGATGAACATTTCGGGCCAAAACCCTTCATCAGGTTGCAATATGTACAGAGCGGAAATGTGTTAGCAGATCAGGCTGAGAGTGTGCTGCACTCCAAGTAGGAAAAATAAGGGGAAAACAAGCAACAAACAAGCCAATATCACAGATGGATGACTGATCTTGACAAAAATCAAGTTACCTGAAGTGATAGAATTCAAAATTAAGTCCAGAATTTGGCGATGTTTCTAGACACTGGATGGTTGCTGTTCCTCAAACCTGTGTTTAACCTCACTGTGATAGTACAGGATGCCGCAGACCAATAGTTCAGAGTGGGAATGTGATGGTGAATTAAACTGGTAGACAATGGGAAGCTCTGTATCACTCCTCCAGACCGAATGCAGGTGCTCCACAAAGGATTTACTGACTATCTAAGCTTTTTTTTGAGCAATTTGGTGGTGGGATATGATGAGATTTACAGTACTAGTGGATGCCTTTGTTGCAATGGAGGGCCTTAGCATAAAGCTTGGTGTTGGCACTTTGTTGCAAGTTCTCAAAGTGGCATACAAGATGGTAAGTGAAGCCTCCTTTGGTAAGTCAGCAGTGATTGTGGACAACTTGCCACTGAGAGCAAATTCTGGACCATTGTGTAGATTTAAGACTGAGATCAATGGATTTACCAATGGAATGATAGAACCTAATGGGAAAGAAGATTTAAGCAACACACACAAAATGCTGGTGGAACGCAGCGGGTTAGGCAGCATCTATAGGGAGAGGCACTGTCGGCATTTCGAGCCATACAAATGACTTTTGAGGCATAGTTGTGAACTGAGAGTCTATTGAAATGGAAGTACAAATGAAAACATTATTAAAATGTGCTGGAGAAATTAGTGGCACTGAACTCCAGTAAATCTCTGAAGCCTAATAATCTGCTTCACAGAGTACAAAAAGAGATAGCTATGGAAATAATGGGTGCATTGTTTGCTGTCTTCCTGTGATGGCTGGATTGTTGAAGTAGGAGAGATCGAGTAGATTAGGCCTGTATTCACTAGATACATTAAAAAAAATTTTAAAGAGATTAAAAATTAAAAGAGTTTGAGAGGTTGGGTGAAGGATGGATATTTCCTGGGGTGGTTGTCTGGAACAAAGATCACAGTTTCAGCTAAAATATTTGTGACTGAAATTTTAAAAATCCTTCACTCAGAGGCTGTAGAATCTATTGAATTCACAACAACAGAAAGGACTGAATATGTTTAAGAAGAAGAGTGATAGACTTCCTGGCACAAAATGCTAGGAATTGTGGAGTGAAGGATATTTGGTACTGAGAAAGAAGTTTAGCCATGATTATACAGAATGGCAGAACAGTCTCAAAGGGACAAACAGCCTACTTGGCTCCTATTTAACCAAGTTTCAGGTGGAAGATAAAATGTGATTATGTTGCATGATTAGATGGGTGACATAAGCCAATTGCATTTTGATATTTTAGGTTTTTATGTTAACATTAGGAAGATGAAATCACCATGGATCAACATAATGCTTGCATGGAGAATGCTCCTCTAATTTCATCAGCTTGATGTGGATGCTGAAGAATAAAACATTTTTAATGAGAAGAATTCATTGAAGATTGTTCAGGAGTTGGAAACTTGGAGTCCCCTTCCACTGCTAAGTATAGGTGGGGTAGGACATCTGGCTAGTTGTCTGTGAAGAATCAGAACCATTAGCAAGTTTGTGGCAGACACTGAGAGAGGCCGGGGATATTAAACTGAATCTTTGTCTCTCCAACACAAGGGACAGTATTTCCAGGGGTAATCTTACTGCAGAAAAGTGATGAATTCTTAAAAGCAATTATGTCATTCTACAATTAAATTGATTACTTTAGGCATTGATGTCCCAAGGTTTTTTTTAATCAGTGAAAATGTCATTGACAGCTAGGTTAGCACAGTATGGTTGTGAAATGGTAAAAATACTTTGACTGGAAAAGTCAACTTTTTTTCTCTTTCTGAAGATGCTGCCTGAGTGTTTCTGTCATTTCTGTTTTATTCATGGGCAGGTTGGATGAGCTAATGAGTAAATAACAGTTAAGAGACTAAATAGGTTCTTCTGTTGACTTTAACATTTACAATGTGTGAGTCTAGATATGGGCTTAGCACCGTACTTCTCAAATGCACTGCAGAGTTCATGAAGATTATGTGTTCTTGAAAGCTGACTTCTCTATGGAGTCAAGTTTAAGTAAACATGGACCTTCTGACAGAGATGGGATGGGTGGCAAGTGCCATGGGTGGAGGTGCATTTAGGGTCTTTGAAAATCCCAGAATGGAATGTGCATCTGCTTTCAATAGAAACTGGAACATATTTCATTCTTGAGATAAAAGTTTGGATGGAAGATCTGACTTCCTCACTTCCCCCACTCAGAAGTTCCCATCTAGAAGCCACAGTGCTTCTAGATGGGAACTGAATTTCATTCTGTATCTTTCAACCCCTCCCCACTTCACTGACAGTCATATTATAGATAATATCCTGGGACACAATTGAACATCAGGACTCATGGATAAAGGAAAGAAAAAAAAAAGAAGCATTTGTTACATCTAGTTATCATATCTTTGTGGACTGGATTTCAAACTGAGAGGCAAAGTAATTGAAAAATTATACCAAACTGACATATATGAAAGCACAAGATGAAATGCACCAGGGGAATTCCTATAGTAAAATGTTTCCTCTTTTCGTTTCTTGTTTCAGGGCGTGAAGGAACATAAATGTGGGATATGTGGACGTGAGTTTACTTTGCTGGCAAACATGAAGAGGCATGTCCTTATTCACACCAACATCCGGGCTTATCAGTGTCATCTTTGCTTCAAGAGCTTTGTACAGAAACAAACACTGAAGGCGCATATGATTGTCCACTCTGACATCAAACCTTTTAAATGCAAGGCTAGTATTGACTAATGAAAATTAGAGAAAAAAAAGTGAATCTGAGATAAAAACAGAAAAAGCTGGGAACACCCAGCAGGTCAGGTAGTTTCTGTAGAAAGAGAACCAGAGTTAATATTTCAGTTCAGTGACCCTGAACAGCTGAGTCTTTCCAGGATTTTCAGTGTGCATTGATTAGTTGTGTAGCAGAACAAATAAATTGTTTCCTCTAAAAGATGCCTTGGTTTAACTATCCAGTTGCTGCAAAATGAAATTAATAATCCAATTTGCATTTATCAAGTTGCACATAGAAATCCATGACTAGTTTGTTTGATGGCAATATCTTTTCCAGACATTTTGCATAGAATCCAATAACACAAAATTCATAAATAGATTGCAATTGCAGAGCAATAGTTACACACAGAATACTGAAGGAACTCAGCTGGTCAGGCAGCATCTGTGGAGATGAATAAACAGGTGACAACAGGTTGTGACTGTTTATTCCTGTTCATTTGTCCTTCATCAGGACAAATAAAGAGGGCCTATAAGGAAATTATAACATCATAAGCTAAAGGGTGGTAAGTATTGTTATAATTATATAGAGTTAAATGCCATACAGTGATTTGCTTCTATAGGAAGGGCATAAAATGAAGCAGTAAAAGTAAGTATGCTGTAGGGTAAAAGGAATCAAATCAGGATCAACAAGGGTGTTCACTTCTTTTCATGAAATTACAACCTTATTATGGTAGAATAAGATGAGTGGAGAAGTCCGCTCATCTACACAGTTCACTCATGGGCTCATCTAGTCAGTCCACTCATGGAATGATATGGATTCTCATTCTTCACCTACAGCGCCACTAATTTTGGTCCTTTATCTTAGGACGGTGTCAAATGTGAATAGGGGTATGGGAGAGAGATGAAAATGGGCACCAAGCTCAAATTAATTTGCTGAACAAGGGGCCAGTTCTGGGGTGGTGGGGTGGAATGGGTAGATGGGGGAGGTGTTGAGGTGATTTGAATGTTTGAATGCTCACCTGTGCTTGCAGAAATTGGAAGAGTGGCCTCTTAATTCCTGGCCTGTTGCCAATCTACTTCTCACTTGGAATGGACAGGAAAGTGGGTGGGTGAACAGCTCCTGGGTGGGCCTCTGCTATTCAAAGTGCAGGCAGTTGTCATGGAAGGGATAATGATATATTGAGTGGGGAGATCTATGCAGCCCTCATAGTGTCTGAATAAGCAGTCCTGCCGGGTCCAGATGCTTTGAAGATTTAGAAGCAACTTGATTCCTTTTGGTCAGGTAGAATTTTATTCATAAGAGGTGAAATATCAGGCAAACTTACAGAATGCATGAATTGTCCTGCTTTTTCTCTTGTCAAGATTCAAGATTGTTTAATGTCATTTCCAATACACAATTGTAAAGGAGAACAAAATAATTGTGTTCAATTCTGGTCACCACATTATAGGAAGGATGTGGAAGCTATGGAGAGGGTGCAGAGGAGATTTACCAGGATGCTGCCTGGTTTGGAGAACAAGTCATATGAAGCAAGGTTAGCAGAGCTGGGACTTTTCTCTTTGGAGCGTAGAAGAATGAGAGGGGACTTGATAGAGGTCTACAAGATTATGAGAGGCATAGATAGGGTGGATAGTCTGTACCTGTTTCCCAGGGCACCAATAGCAAACACCAGAGGGCATATGTACAAAATTAAGGGAGGGAAGTTTAGGGGAGACATCAGGGGTAAGTTTTTCACACAAAGGGTTGTGAGTACCTGGAATGTCTTGCCAGGGATGGTGGTGCAGGCTAAAACATTAGGGGTATTTAAGTACCTCTTGGACAGGCACATGGATGAAAGAAAAATGGAGGGTTATGTGGTAGTGTGGGTTTAGTACTTTTTTTAAGGATTATATGGGTTGGCACAACATGGAGGGCTGAAGGGCCTGTACTGTGCTGTAGTGTTCTATGGTTCTATGGTTTCTATGGTAATTGTTACTCTGGATCCAATGCAGCACAAAAAACACACAATTAGATAAAGTTATAAAATAATAAGTTTAAGAAACACATTAAATATAAATAAGAAAGATAGCTTATACACATAGAATAGATTGTATGTCCATAAAGTGACTGGAGGCACAGGAGTGTCTGTACATAGGTGACTGACAGGAAATGATAAAGTAGAGGTAGTAGGGAGTGTGGAGGGGTATGTGGAGGTGTTGATCAGTCTTACTGCTTGGGTAAACTTCACTGCTTAACATTAAATGTCTTCATAGTAATACTATTTAAATATTTAAAATTTATACAGTACTGTGCAAAGGTCCTAGGCACATATATATAGTTAGGGTGCCCAAGATTTTTCCACAGTTCTGTATTTATCAACGTGGAGTGGAGAGCAAGTTAGTAAATCAGACGGGAACAAAGAATGTTGGGAATGATGAGGGTGGAGTGCTGTGGGAAGGGAGTGGGACAGTTGGCAGAGAACGAGTGCCAGATGTAGGGATGGTGCGGGTGCAGACACAGCCTGCAATGAGACACCAGCGATGTCATTTGATTCCAAACAATTGATTTATGATCATTACAGAATGTCTCTCTGGTGCTTCCCAATCCTTCTTCTTTCCATTCCCCTTTGCCCAACCCTGATACCCCTCTCCCTGACTCCTTCCAACTCTCAGTCCATAATAGAGACCCGTATCAGAATCAGGTTTATCATCACTCACCTACATTACAAAATCTGATTTTTTTGCAGTAGGTCTTGGCCTGAAACATCGAAAGTTTATTCCCTCCATACACGCTGCTTAACTTGCTGACTGCGTATAGCACTCTATATGTATTATGTGCCATTTAGTGATTAAACACATAAGAGATTTAAAATACACTTTCTAGGAGTAGATTTATTTTCTAAATGGAGAGCTCTAAGTTTTATCTAGCATTCTGCTGATGACGTGAAGCATTTAAAATGGAAAAGCTTCATCAGAGTATTAGTTCAGTGGATGCTCCTCTCATTTGCCAAACATCTGAGATCTCAGCTCTTACTATGTGCTTCAAAGATTGTATCCTACTGTAGATAGTAACTTTTAAAATTTTTGTTCAAATCTTTCCTAGGGCAAAATTGGAACCAGACAAGATTCAATTACAAAGCATTACCTCATTAATTAAATTCTTTCTTCAATAAATTAAGAATTAAAGAAATCATGACCTAAATTTCACTATAAAATGAAGATTTTGTACAGCTGAAAACTGTTTTATTGAATTATAACTATTTACAACAGAAGACAATAAAAGGTAGTAAACATGCAGAAAATCCAGAGGTACCCTTAGGATTTAATAGCAAGCTACAATCCAAAAAAAAACATGAATGCAAGCAAAGAATAAATAGGAGTTGTTTGGTTAAAAAAAAGGAACCGACAGGTCAAAGTGAGAGTTCAATAAGGAAGAGCCAATTCTGACTCCTTTAACCACAGAGCTGGCCACTATCAAAGGAGGGGATGAAATCACACTAAATCACATTCAGATATAAATACATCACAGTTTTCACATTATTCTACCTGCATAGCACATAATAATGAAAATATGTCACATACATGAGAACGATTGCCAGCTATTTAATTGTTCATTAAATAAGCAAACCAAGCATTTTGGGCCAAGAAGTAGCAATCCGGTGCTGCTGGGGCAGATTCCTTTACATTGGGCAGTTTGGGGGACTGCATCATTCAGTGCCTCCCCTCTGTCCACTGAGCAATCTAGCATCTACCAGTAGCCAGACATTTCAATCCCACTCTGATATGTTTGTCCACAGTCTCCTCCTCTGCCAGGTCATGTCCAAATGAAAATTAGATGAACAATACCTTATATTCCAGCTGGACACTCTCTAATCTGGCGGCATGAACATTAAATTCTCAGACTTCTGGTAACCGCTCCAGTATATTCTAGTCCTACAAAAGAAAAACTTCATTTACAGGAAAATTGAGCTCACGACATAGTTTTTAAAAAGTCATGGTTCCCAAAAGTAGTCACTCAAGGGCAAGTTTAGAAATTATTGCCATCACCCAGTTATTATAGCAGGAGTCCCATTCTTTTCAACTGATTTCAGAATACAAAATATTTTAAGATATCTGAAAACGTAAGTAGTGCCTAATTGTGATTTACACAGTAATTAAAAGAGATTCTATGTTTTTTGAAATATCTTCAAAGTCACATTGGGAATTAGTGACCGACAACTAATTATATTATACATATCTAAAGATAATTGAAAATAGTAAGGAATGCATATTTTCTAAATGATAAAGGGTTAATGTATTCAGCAAAACTTATACATACATTCTATGATTATTTAACTTATTGCTTGGGACATTGTAAGTAAAAATCTGTTACATCATCAAAGGCTGAGATCTGTGCCTGATCTTGGCAAGCAGAGGGTTAAAACAGTGACCAGATAGATGCCTTTTGGCAAGAGGCTCCTCTTCAGAAGGAAGGATATCGCTATACTGACTGCCTGCTTAACAATAGTTTCATGTCCCTGGGGAACTTTCTGCAAATAGATTTCATCTCGCTTTCTCTTGTACTCCTTAAAACTTCCTGTTTTCTCACGGTCCTTTTGGACAGTTTACAGACTTGTTCCCTCTCTTTGAGAACTCGGAAACCTCTCCAAAAGAATTCATAATGTAGACAGCAACATTGTTTCATAACCTTCTATTCCCAGAGAATTTAAATTTTGGACTCAGGACTATTTATAGTGGTGCGGTGGCTACTTGTTACTATGAAATTATAAAGACAAATAAGTTAAAACTGTAACTGACTGCAGATTACTGAAATGATCATTGAATCACTAGTAATTACACATATGAGTTTTTATTTACAGAATTTCAGGATTTTACAAACACAGTCAGGGGTGTATTGATGTCCAAGGTTCTGGTCATCAAGATAATACCATTCCTCAGTAAGACACATGCAACTTTCTTCTCAACTTGGGAGAGAGGGTTGGTGGGTGTCCTGCAATGAGTGACTTACCTTCTAACCCCAAAGCTTTAAGATCAGCCACAAAGCATGAGGTAGGGATGTGATGGAATAGTCTCAACTTACCCAGATTGCTAGTCTCAATAAATTAAGTACCATCTGGGACAAAGTGGCTTGCTTAACTAGCAAGGTATCTAAATGTTCATTCTCACACCTGTCGGCCATACTGGCTGCACGGTATTTTCTTGCCTGGGCTGATCTAGACCCACAGTGTTCACCACTGAGAATGATAAGGGCAGCAGACCAAAACAAAAAATTCTACCATAGGTGCCACGCTAAGTTAAGCGCCATCCTAACCTGCAAGTGTATAATTGTTCCTTCATCTTCACTTGACCCAAATCCTGGATATTCTTGTTTAAGAGCACTGTGAGAGGCCCTTCACCAGAGGGACTGCAGTAGTTCAAGAACATGGCTGATCTGTCAAGACAAGGATATTAAATGCTGCTTTTGTCAGCTATGCTCACATCAAAAGCAAATTCAAAATTCCAGGCTGCCCTCAGTCAATGTTATTCTGTCACCAACCATGATGAAATGGCCAAATGCAATATGTTGTGACCTATCCGTTGATTTGCTCCAGCTTTCCAGAAAATTTTGTAATGTGCACTCAGTGACTTGTCTTGAAGTTCTGCCTGCATCTGAGATCTTGACACGTTTTCCTCTCACCTAAGACTCTGAGTTGATCAGCTGCCCATGGTGCTTTATCTACAGTACCCAAGATATTGGAAACAATGTGTCGAATTTTCTTCCCAGTTGTGTCTTTCTCTGATCTGGGTAGGTCCTGGTGTTGTCCCCAATCACTGTGAACATGAGCCAAGACTTATTAGATGAAATCTCTGGCAAAGGGCAGGGATTGTCAATGTTATCCAGGGAAATCACACCTTTGGAGCACTATTGAACATGGCAGAAAAGATCTCCTTAAAGGAAAATTTACGTCATTTTCAAATCACTGACAATTGACAATGCAGCAATTCCCTGAAGTGTCAAATTAAATGTTTTGCATACATTTCAGCAAGGACAATTAAGTCACAATCAAAGATGTATGGTTGGCATTCAGATGCAATACTTAGCTGTGTTCAGCCAAAAACAGAATAGGGGCAGAATGCCCACAATGTGGAATATTCCTTCCAAAGAAATTGTTAGCAAACACTTTAATGTCCTCTCAAGCTGGAGTGAGATTCCTTCCTGTTATAGGAAACAAGGAGGTTGTACAGTTGCCTGTTCTCAATCTCTTCCTCCAGCAATGTCTTTTAAAAACAGTTGGGCAGTTAAGTTTCATCCCATGATGTAGGAATGTTCCAAACCGGAAGCTGGCACAGGATTCCTGCAATCAGCTTCACTAACATGTTTCCTTTATATTACTGGATTTCTCTCTGGAAGAGAAGCAATTGGAGAAGTAAGAATAGATAAACAGACATGGAATGGTTGATAACATAAAGATCAATAAATATCACTTAGTAGGCAAATAAATAAACAGACTAACAAACAGATAAATATCCAGAGACTAGTCTAGAGCAAAGAACAAGCCACTGGAGGAACTCAATGGGTTAAGGCAGATAAACATACAGGTGTTTTATCATGAGATTGTTTGAAACTAAGTCAAAATTCACTGGCTCCAATAAGTTTTCTGCACCAGTATTCAGAAGCATACTGAGACAACAATGCAGCAATGTATTAAATTCTTGACTGCACAGTTTAGATATACTAATTTTTGTTTCGGAGCATAGTGCCACAGAACTGGAGCTAATACCCAGCAAAGGTTTTAAATCTCCAACATGTACAGTTTGGAACATCTGACAAGAATGATACCTATCACTGAGCTCTACAGACTAGGGGTGAAGCATTGCTGCTGGAAGTTTGCAGTTTTCAATGGGATGGTGCGAAATACTGAGACACAAAAGCAGCAACACTTTTACTAACTGCAAAAAAAATCTCAGTGATCTGATGTAAGCCGTAGCAGCTACTTTTGGATCGCACTGTAATCCTGGGTCTGTTCTTGTATTATTTAATATGTCTGCAGAATATTACTTTCTAAGAAATGAGTGAGTCCTATTAACATTGTGTTTTTATTTTCAATGACAGCTGTGTGGGAAGGAATTTAATCGGATGCACAATTTAATGGGCCACATGCACCTGCACTCTGACAGCAAACCATTTAAATGCCTTTATTGCCCCAGCAAATTTACTCTGAAGGGAAACCTTACTCGTCACATGAAGGTTAAACATGGAGTCATGGATGGAGGGTCTGATTCACAAAGTAAGAGTGTAAATTGTAATAATGTATTGAGATTTATTTGCAAAACATTGAAAATGAATTTAACAAAAGCAAGAGTGGATTGAGTTCACCGCAACTGAATGTAGCACTGTGGTTGTGTTATTGTGTCATTAATTGGAGTCCATTGCAGCTACAAATAGACTGTCAGATACATTGCCTTTCGCTGGACACTTGACAGGGTAGAGCCCTTGTCCATTAAAGAAAGTTGCTGTGATATTGAAAAGATCTTGTAACATAACATTGGTGCAGTCATTCGCAGCTTATGCCATGGGAAATCTTCAAAAAGGATGAAGCCTGGTTCCACTTTGCTCTTCCCCTGAAGAATGAGATATACAAGTGATGTAAACATCCCTTCAGGTATAGATCTCTTTGCTATGACAATGATGCCAACAGGGAGATGTCATTTTACTGCTCCTGATGCAAAGCCTGGAAGGAACCCATAGATTAAAAATTAAGAGGTCAAGTGGATCATGAACGTTGCCAGCTGTGCATCTTACGCCCTGGTTCTGAGTTACGTGATAACTCCTGCAGGTCACACATCTGAGTGATGACCTCCCCAGTAGATCAATGCTGTCTGAGACAGTGCATAATCAGTGAAGTTCAGATAGTAGAAATGACTATTGCCATGTGTACATGTCTGATACTTCATCTCGTCCCTGGTCCTCCTGCTCACCCTTGGCTGATTTCTTGCTTCCACCACTACTGCCTTCCAGTCCCAGTGTAACAAACTGTGCAGGCTATAGGAACATACAGGCAGAGACAAAAATTGGCTGCAGTAATGAAAAACAGACCAGAAACACCCAAAAGTTAACCTTCATAAATAAGGAGCAGACCTTCCTGAAGTAAGGACAAATGTTTGAAAAGAGAGCAATGAAATTGGATAGAGTGGAAAAGGCATCAGTGCAAACAGTACAATAAGATGCAAGACAAAAAATTATTAAACATTTATAGAATGTTATATTTTAGGTATGTTATGTCTAAATGTATAGAATGTTATTTTATAAAATTTATAGAAATTAGAATCAGATCAAAAAAAGTCATTTCTTTCTTTATATACAGTATTTTTTGTGACGTTCTCATTCCCACATTTCTGTGAGGAAACTTTGTGTGTAAATATTTTCAAAAGCTCAAAGGTTATCCTGTATAGCTTACCCCTGAATCTTTGTTTTTAATTCTGTCCAACTTCCTTCCACGGACTATATCCTCCTGCCATCCTTACTACAGAGGCCATTGTGTAATGGTGATTATTTGGTTCTATCAACACACACCATCTCTCCAGGACTGATTAAAGCACAGAGCTAACATTTCTTAGGCTTGAAAAAAGAAGTAAATAGAGAGGAACACAAAATGGAGAGCCAGTAGCAAGAAAGGTAAAGAGCAAGGACAGAGAGAAAGGCAGAGATGTGAAGTAGAGAAGCTGTTACTGAAGGGTGGTGTGGGGTGATGTCAGCTAATAAACTGACAACATTTAAACATAATTCATGACTGGGTAATTAATTAACATTGTGAAATATTTTACCTTTTTCTTCCTTAATTTATTAAATTTACTGGTTAATAACAGTATCAATTCTCTAAATTAGGAATATGTTAATTTTTAGTATCCCTTTGCTTTCACATAAAGCACATTTGGACCCCAACAGAATGAAGTGTCTGTTCTTTTCTATTGACATCAGCTGTAATAAAATGTCAGAGAGTGTTATTCTATCTATCCAAAGTCAGATGAATAAACAAATTAGTTTTCCAATCAGCGTATAGTCCAGAGGGAATGAAATTTTTTGTCAGTTTAAATTACTTTCAGCAGGCCTGTGGTGTCATGACGAGAGAGATTCACATCAAACACTCAAGCTCATACACTCTAAAATTCATGGCATTTTATCCAAGTTGTGAATGAGCACATTTTCACTTCTTGTGACCCTGCAATAGCTGTTTCGGTCAAATCCAGTACTCAAAGGGTAGTTTCAGAGAGCAATAGTTTTAAAACAATGGCATTAAAAATATAACCTTCAGTCAAAACACACTAAATGTTTTGTTTTCTTTTCTATTCCATTTTGCTGTGCTTCTCCACTAGCAAATGATGAATAAAAAACAAAAATTTGAGTTTAGTATGTCTTCTGTCAATAACTAAGTATGGTGTGTGGAATTGCTGTATTACAGCATTGTCTCAGAACAAGTTGGTCCATTAGGTCTAATCTCATTCTGTTCCAGAGACCTCATAGTTTTAAAAAATATTTAAGGATACTATTCTTTATTGAAAATAACATGAAATATTTCATACAATCTGTCAATGGATGATCATGTTAATGTTCCTTAATTTTAGGCTTCAGGAGGAGAGGACGTATGGGATTTGCACAGAACAATCTGATGAATAATTTTGTGCAGGAAGAACCCTTTGATCTCTCTCAAAAAAGCAGAATAAAGAATGTATCCCACTCTGATGGCGAGAGTGCTAAAGGGAGCTCTTGTCAAGAAGAGGAAGAAGACAACTATTACACAATAGAACAATACAGTCCTGATGAGTTTTGCAGAGAGGACAAAATATATATGCCAGAAGACTTATCCCAGAAGACAGGAAGACTGATCCAAGATTTCAGAGACTCGGACAATGAGGTGCTAACCAAACGAAGGGTAATAAATGAGGAAGATGAAGACTTAATAACTCCAGAAAATTTTATGCAGCATGGAACTGAATCCAATAAGCACAGCCCTGCTTCCATGCATTATCTATTCGATATCAATGAAAACTACAACGACTACTGTCTTGACAGCAGGTGCAGCCCAGTGTAAAAATATCAGAGATGATAAAAACTCATTACCATAATGATTTAGAACTCTTAAAGACAAAGGATTTTTATAGACAGAATGTGTGATGCTGATTGAAAACCAGGAGTATGAGGGACACAATAGTTTTGTCATTTTAATGTTTGAATCATGTAATGTATTAGTTTGCAATTTCTCTAACCATCATCCACACAACCTTCACTACTGTCAAATGGCACATCTGACATTGACAATTCATGTAAAAACATTGATTTTACCCAAATATTAGTGTTTCATAAATTTTTAAACTGTTCACCAGACAGCCATAAATAGATATCACCCTCAGTATATTTTCTGTCTGCTATAAAAATTGACTATTCATTATATGCACATGCACCAAATTTAGCAAGTCTGTATTTGCACAGTGATATGGAAAGAGAAATTGTTTACTATGTTAATAGGAAAGGGAATGTCCAGAGTAACTGCAGGTTTGTCAAACAATCAGCATGCAAATTAATGTTACTGTTTCTCGAGGTATTATTTTGAGTGCTTATTTTGAATGTATCTGTCTAAATGTACCTGTCAGTATAATTGCTAATCAAATGTTAAACAATCACATTTTGCTGTATTTCTCTGGTATATGTCCTAGATTTAAAATACAACTTTAAATTATGCCCTCCAGTGAAAACTACCTTATCCAATCCAAGGAAAGAGTTTTGAGGTCTTAACATTTATTCCCTGAAGTATGAAGCAATGCCGGAACAATCCAAACCAGCAGCATAAGGAGACAATGTGCAACAATAAAATAAACTATTAGTTTCAACGAAATGTAAAGCCTCATATGTTTGTCATCTGTAACTGATCTTAAGTAAGATAAAGAAATGAAAGAATGCTCTTTTACATGGGACTTGATTGCCTTGCCTTTCTTTGGTCCTAGTGAAGATTTCATTTCAAAAACTCCTGCATAATTCAAGTCATTCAGGAGTAATCATTGATCTAGAAGCTCAGGAATGACAATCCCACATTATTGCTGTGGATTTAAGTTCCGGTGCTGGCTCATGCTTGAAGTTTGACATTTAAGTAGGAAATAAAGTAATTTCCTTATGTCCAGTCTACATCACACTGATGTGGTTTATTTATTTCAAGGAGGCATGGAAAAAATCTGTATACTCTCATATCTAAGGCACTACTATAGTCTACGTCTATTGGTGTTGAAAACTGTGGTGGAGTTAGTGTATGCGAACACAAAACTGAGAGCAAATGGCTGTATGCAGGCAATCATGAGCAAGTTACTGGAAGAAAGTCAGATAGAGATATACCTTTAAACTTAAGCATTTGTTCAGAAGAAGCTGCCACAATATTATATCATTTATTCATGCACACATTCCTAAATATATTTATAAAGTACTGGATATGTGCGCTGAAAATAATTGTTTGTCAGTATTTCTCAAAAAATTAAGGGAAATGTAGAAAAGCACAAATATGAAATACATGTAGTAATGACCAAACTGCTTGTATTTAT
Source organism: Hemitrygon akajei (assembly GCF_048418815.1). Lineage (NCBI taxonomy): Eukaryota > Metazoa > Chordata > Chondrichthyes > Myliobatiformes > Dasyatidae > Hemitrygon > Hemitrygon akajei. The sequence goes on from NC_133129.1 coordinate 47,481,366, forward strand.
CTTCACTGACAACATAAGTATATATTTCTTCATCACTTTTGTATGTACTATACTCTCAAGTGGGCGGTGGCTATATTTATCAGAATCACAAAATAGTACCTTACCTGTATGGGTTATTAATTCCATTCACTTTTCAATAGTGACAAGACTAATAGTTCCAGCATGTTTTCAAAATGATTAATAATACAGTTGCAATTTGCATTCCTAATTGTTACATATATTCTTTTATAATATCCATATAATTTACTCAATAAAAATATATAAAATGCACCATATGTTTCTGAATATCTTGCTGAATAAATTTCCTGCAATGAGTACAGAATTCACTGAATATTTTCCATAACTTCCATTTCAAATTCTTTTTCCCGTATTTGGGGGAACAGGAAGGGAAGAAAACCAGTCAGTTCCTAAAATATGTTCTGCCATTTTATTCAATCAAGGTTAGACTCAACTTTATTGACAGTTACTTGTTCATGCTAGATCCCACTTGAATGCCTTCATCTCACGTCAATTTTAGTTATAAAAATTACAATCAGTACAGTTTGAGCTGGGGATTTCCGGATTTCTACTACCTTTTGACTGGAAATATACTTCCTGGTTTCACTCCTAAATTTTATTCTTGATAACCTCCATAAAGGAAATACATTAGTATCTCTACACCCAGAGTATTGAATCTTTCCTTTATTGTTGACAAATTATTTTACAAAAGCGGAGAGAATGCTGGGTCAAATGCTTGGTATTTTTTTATGTAGGGCACTGAGATTTTCAAGAGTCTAGTTCAGCATGAGAAAAGAAATAGGATAAACTTTGAAATACTCACTTAAAATTTCACTTAAGTAGACTGTTCGGGGTTCCGCTAAAAGGATAGCACCCCTAATATGAACCACACTATCACACAAAATGGCAGTCTGCTACATGGCTTAACTCTAGGAAGATGTAATTAAACCTGTAACATCAGTACTCAGAGGCAATTCTGACAAACTAACATCTGGAATTCAACTAGAAAATTGTTCAAAGAGATTTCCAACATGAATTTATTCTCTTGAATGTGTGATGTTGATAATTTCATTGATATTCCAGAACCTGGAAGGAATTGATAGAATAGATAGAAACACTGAAAATTAAAAATTAAAACATTACCAGATGCTGGAAATAGAAATGGGAAATGCTGGAAACACTCCACAGGTCAGGCAGCTTCTGTGGGAAGACTGAGTTAACATTGTCAGCATCTTGCTGTGCACTGAATGTAAATGTCATGAAGATAGAACATGAGTCCAAGGGGCTTTCAGCATAATCACTTTATGATATGAAATGAATCAACAAAGCCAAAAAACACCCTTCAACTCTCATCATGCAGCACAGCATGTATTGTTTCCACGTGGATAAATCTCAGAGACAAGAATTCAGATGGGTTGCTCTCAGGTTAATTGGCAGCAAGCAATTTTATCAGTAACCTCCACCAGTTTCCACCATTTTGTGGGATGGCTATCATCTGCAGAGTTGTGTGTAGTTATACAGAGTAGTCCAAAACCAAATTTTAAACTTAAGATAGACAGATACTTTATTGATCCCAAAGGAAATTACAGTACCATAGTAACATTCCAAGTGCACAGATATAAATTTTAGAAGAGAAGTAAGAAAGAACAAAAAATAAAGGGGGGAGAGTGTCATCACTTCTCTGGCTATAGAGCTTAATGACCGAAGGTTCAAATGACCTCATTTAGCGCTCCTTGTCTTAAAAGTGCTCCTCTGTTCAGCCAAGGTGACCTGCAGAAGGTGAGAAACATTGTCCAGATTTGCCAGCATTTTCTGTAGGGTCCTTTGTTCTACCACAGCCTCCAGTGTGTCCAGTTTGACTCCGTTGACTCCTATTCCTTTCTAATCTGTTTATTGAGCCTGCTGGCATCACCCAAATTGATGCCATTTCCCCAGCACACCATAGCATAGAAGATTGTACTGGTGACAACAGACTGGTAGAACGTGTGAAGGAGAGACCTGCATACTCCATAGGACCTCAGTCTCCCCAGGAAGAAAAGGCGACTCTGGCCCTTCTTGTACACAGTCTATACGATATAATGGGGACAATATTAGATCATTAATTCAGAGCTCTCAATACAAATCCTTGAAGTAGCCTCTGGGTAATATACCGTAAATGTAAATTGAATACATCTAGATTTTTACTTTTAAGATGTATGGCTATGGGGATAGAGTCCAGATCATTAATCCCTCATATGGAACAAAACCTGTTGTTTTTATCTTGAGCCTCATCTTCACTTGACTCCAAAATGACTTTAGTACTGATTCAAAACTGCCACCTACGTTGATCTCAAAGTTCAAAGTTTTACTTCGTGGCTGCCTGTAAGGAGATGAATCTCAAAGTTGTTTAACTTATACATACTTTGATAATAAATTGACTTTGATGTTGTATCTGTTATCGATGTTATTGCTGTTAGCTGAAAATCTATAAGTAGTAGGGACAGAAATTTGAAATAAATTAGAAAATGCTGACAGCACTCAACAATTGTTCTCACCATCCTTCTGGTACAGGATGATGCCACAGCAGTGCTCAAAGCTGGCACTGGACAACTCAAAAATATCAAATTGTGCTATATGAAAATGCCACACCCAGGTTTTACAAAACCCAACTGGTTTCTTATGCCAGTGAGCCAGTGAGCGAGGTCACATGGAAGCTGAAAGGTTGAGTGGATCCCATAGGTGATACCAATGGTCCCGGCAGCCAGAAGAATGGGTCTGTCATGATCTGTGATGACTTTAAAGTCATCATCAACCTAGTACTGAAAGTAACTCAATACCCTCTGCCCAGGATGGAGGATATCTTTGCAAATATTCCTGAAGGAAATCACTTCAGCAAAGTGGACTTAGCTGAGGCCTACCTACAGTTGGAGATGGAAGAAGATTTCAAAGTGCTTCTCACCAGAAGCACACAAAAAAGCTTTACCACTACAATAGGCTTGTTTTTGGAGTGGCAGCTGCACCTACACTCTTGCAGAAAGCCATGGGGCAGGTGCTGCAAGGCTCTTCAGGCACTCAGTGGTACCTGGATGACATCATTGTTACTGGTAAGGATGATAAAATATCAAGACAGCATTAAAAAGATTAGAATATTATGGGCTCAGAGCACAGCACAAGTGTGAATTCTTTAAACCAAGCATCACTTACTGAGATCACACCATTGACGCATAAGATTTACGTAAGTATACTGAGAAAATTCAAGCAGTGGTAGACGTGCCAAAGCCAGAGGACATGTCACAGTTGCAGTCTGAACTAGGTTCCTGCAGGAACTGCTAAAACATTGCTACTGTGTCCACCTTTTGAACTAATTACTGGAAATCAAAAGAAAATTGGCACAGACAAAGCAGTGTGTGGTAGCTTTCAAAAAGGAAATGGTGACATCGGACACTGTACTCATACATTATGATCAACATCGTCCAGTGAAGCTTGCCTGTGATGTCTTGCCCTATGACATAGGTGCAGTAGTGTCACATGTTCTGAGTGATGGGAGTGATGGAAGCAAATGCCCTTTCCCTTACCAGCAGAGAAAAATTAAGGACAGATTGACAGAGAGGCCTTGAGACTTCTTTTGGGATATAAACATTTGGACTGGTACTTGTACGGGAGAGAGTTACTGATCATCAACCACTGGTGTCCATTTTCAATCCACAGAAGGGTGTTCCTCTAACATCAGCAGCACAGATGCAGGGTTTGGCTCTGTTTCTTGGAGGACTCAATTACAAGGTTGAATTCAAGAGGATGACTAATCATGGAAATGCTGATGGATTGTCACATTTACCCTTGGAAAAGGAAATAATGGAAAAATTCACAAAAAAGGTCACTCCTCTTGATGTATTCTCCATAATGCATATTGAAAGTCTCACTATTACAGCAGAGATGACCCAAAGGGAAACTAGAAAAGACTTCACGCTGTCTCAGGTCTAAAGGCAATCCAAAACGGCTGTAATGTGCAGCAGAAATCCTAGTCCCCCATCTTTGCCAGCTCCAGAATGAACTTGCCCTCAACAGGTGTTGTCTTACATGGGGTTTGAGAGTTGTTGTACCATCCCGGTAGTGGGATAAAGTGTTGGAGGGGCTACATGCCAGCCATCTAGGCTGGTGGCCTGGGATAGATCAGTCTAGTTTGGAATGTCAACACGTCCAGAAGATGGCAAGAGCAGTGCCTCTCCATCCCTGAGAGTGGGTTGCATTGCACTGGTACAGGATTCATGTCGATTTTGTCAGCCCATTCATGGGCACAAATTTCTCGGTAGCAGTGGGTGCAGCCACAAAGTGACCATAAGTGTTCTCAATCGCCTCTGACAGCCTCACACACTGCTGATGTGTTGAGAAGCCTCTTCTCAAGGACTGGTGTTCCAGAACACTTAGTCGGTGACAATGGACCACAGTTTGTTGGGGAACAGCTTCAGTCATTTGTGAAAATGAATGGAATAAGACATATTACATCTCTGCCATACCACCCAGCTACAAATGATTTGGTGGAAAGGTTTGTCCAGTGTCTAAAGAACACACTGTGAGGGATGTCAGCAGAGCACACTAAATTATACTGGAGTGGGTGTTGTGTAATGAACAGAGAGCTTAAGGTAAAAGAACTCTTAGGAGGCAGTGATCACAAGGTGATTGAGTTCAACTAGATATTTGATCAGGAGAAGGTAAAGTCTGATGTAGTTGTACTTTAGAAGAGTAAATAAAATTACAGTGGTATGAGAGAGGAGTTGGGCAAAGTAAATTGGAAGGGATGGCAGCAGAGCAGCAATGGGGTGAGTTTCTGGGGGAAATGAGGAAGGTGTCAGGTAGACGTATTCCAAAAACAAAGAAATGCTTAAATGTCAAAATAGTACAACTGTGGCTGACAAGGGAAGTCAAAGCTAATGTGAAAGCAAAAAAGAGGGCACACAACAAAGCAAAAACTAGTGGGAAGACAGAGAATAGGGAAGCTTTTAAAGCCTTCAGAGAACAACTAAAAGAATCATTAGGATGGAAAAGATGAAATATGAAAGCAAGCCAGCAAATAATAACAAGGTGGATAGTCATAGTCTTTTCAAGTTTGTAAAAAAAATAAAAGAGAAATGAGGGTGGATATAGGACCGCTAGAAAATGAGGCAGGAGAAATAATAATGGGGGACAAGGAGATGGCAGATGAACTAAATAAGTATTTTGTATCAGTCTTCACTGTGGAAGACACTAGCAGTGTGCCAGATGTTGAAGGGTGAGAGGGAAGAGAAGTGAGTGCAGTTACTATTACAAGGGAGAAGGTGCTCAAAATGCTGAAAGACCTAAAGGTACATAAGTCACCCGGACCAGGTGAACTGCACCCTAGGGTTCTGAAAGAGGCAGCAGTAGAGATTGTGGAGGCATTCGGAATGATCTTTCAAAAATCATTGGACTCTGGCATGCTACCAGAGGACTGAAAAATTGCAACAGTCACCCCATTCTTTAAGAAAGGAGGAAGGCAGCAGAAAGGAAACTATAGACCAGTTAGCCTGACCTCACTGGTTGGGAAGATATTGGAGTCAATTGTTAAGGATAAGGTTATGGAGTACTTGGTGACACAGGACAAGATAGGACAAAGTCAGCATTGTTTCCTTAAAGGAAATTCTTGCCTGATGAACCTGTTGGAATTCTTTGAGGAGATTACAAGTAGGATAGATAAAGAAAATGCAGTAGATGTTGTGTATTTGGATTTTCAGAAACCCTTTGACAAGGTGTCACACAAGCGGCTGCTTACCAAGTTAAGAGCCCATGGTATTACAGGAAAATTACTTGCATGGTTCAAGCATTGGCTGATTGGTAGGAGGCAGTAGGTGGGAATAAAAGGATCATTGTCTGGTTGGCTGCCAGATTTAGATGATGAAATAGATGGCTTTGTTTCCAAGTTTGCAGATGATATGAAGATTGAGGAGGGGCATGTAGTTTTGAGGAAATTTGTAGGCTGCAGAGGATTTAGACAGATTAGGAGAACGGGCAAGAAAGTGGCAGACTATTTTCTCAATGGGGAGAAAATCCAAAAATCTGAGATGGAAAGGGACTTAGGAGTCCTTGTGCAGAACGCCCTAATGGTTAACTTGCAGGTAGAGTCAGTGATGAGGAAGGCAAATTCAAGAGGTTTAGAATACAAGAGCAGGGGTGTGATGCTGTGGCTTTATAAGGTATGGGGGTGGCCTCACCTTGAGTATTGTGAACTATTCTGGGCCCCTCATCTAAGAAAAGATGTGCTGGCATTAGAAAGGGTTCAGAGGAGGTTCACAAGGATGATTCTGGGAATGAAAGGGTTATCAGATGAGGAATGTTTGTTAGCTTGGGGCCTGTACCCACTGGAATTTAGAAGAATGGGGGGGGGGGATCTCATTGAAACCTTTCAAATGTTGAAAGGCCTGGACAGAGTAGATGTGGAAAGGATGTTTCCTGTGGTAGGACAAGAGGGCACAGCCTCAGGATAGAGGGGCACTTATTTAAAAAGAGAGATGCAGAGAAATTTCTTTAGTCAGAAGGGGGATAATTTGTGGAATTTATTATGACAGGCAGCTGTGGAGGCCAGGTCATTTGGTGTATTTAAGGCAGAGTTTGATCAGTTCTTGATTGGACACAGCATGAAAGTTTATGGGGAGAAGGTTGGGGAGAGGGGCTGTGGAGGGAAAAAATGGATTACCCATGATTGAATGGCAGAGCAGACTCAATGGGCCAAATGGCCTAATTCTACTCTCATATCTTATGGTCTTATGGACCACAGTGTCCTGAGGAAGTAGAAGCCTCTTTGGCCCTTCTTGTACACAGCCTCTGTGTTGGTGGTCCACTCAAGTCTGTCATCCAGGTGCAGCCTCAGGTTTTTGTAGGTCCTCATCCATTCCTCATCACCAATAACAACAGGGAGCAATGCAGGCTTAGTCTTCCTAAAGTCCATCACCATCTCCTTTGTCTTACTCATGTTGAGCTGCAGATGATTCAATTTGCTCCTTTTGACAAAGTCCTCCACCAGGACCCTGTATTCTTCCTCATGTCCTTCCTTTGTACACTCAACTACTGCTGAGTCAGCAAGGACTTTCTGCCGATGACGTGACTCAGTTTTGTACTTTAAGTCCAAGGTATACAGGGTAAACAGGAAGGGAGCCAGTACAGTCCCCTGTGGGGCCCCAGTGCTGCTTATAGCCATGTCTGACACACAGCTCTGAAGCCACACGAACTGTGGTCTGCCAGTCAGGCAGTTCATTATTCAGGATATAAGGAAGTGCCAACCTGCATTGAATGGAGCTTTTCCTCCCAGCAATGAGGATGCTATGGTATTGAAGGCACTTAAGAAATTAGGAAATCAAAAAACATAATCTTCACAGTCCTGCCCTGCTTATCCAAATGGGAGTAGGCTCTGTTCAGAAGGTAGATGACAGCTTCGTTGACTTCAACGTGTTCCTGGTAGACAAACTGCAGGGGATCGAGGGCTGACCTAACCAGGGGTTCGAGATGAACCAGGACCAGCCTCTCTAGGGTCTTCATGATGTGTGAAGTCAGAACCACTGGATGGTAGCAATCAAGACTCTCAGTTGGCCCTTCTTGGGTACTCGGACCACACATGATATTTTCCACACCATCGGGACCTTTCCAGGATGAGACTCAGATTGAAAATGCACTGGAGAACTCCACACAGCTGCTCAGCGCACTCCTTCAGGACCCTGGGGTTCACATCCAATGCTTTGGTGTGGCTGAGTTTCCCCAGAACCCTTCTCACCTGCTCAGTAGTGAAGGTGAATCCATGATGACTGGAGAGTTGGTGGAAGGGGGGGGGGGCATGGGAGGTGAAGATCGGAATGATAGCAATTGGTTTGTGGAGGTGTGGATGGTAGGTGCAGGACAAGGAGGGGTTGTAGATAGCGGTACCCTGTGTTGTTCATCCACACGTTGAACTGGAGGGGAGGCACTGGTGCTGGGGGAGCACTGGGTGCCTCTGCACCTGGATTGGCGTGCTGAGGGGAGTGTGAACAGGAGGGCAATTGTCAAACCTATTGAAGAATTGGTTGACGGAAACGTTGACAGCGCTTCTCCTTATAGATGCTGCCTGGCCTGCTGTGTTCCACCAGCATTTTGTGTATGTTGAAGAATTGGTTTAACTCATTAGCTTATTCATGGCCACACTCCAAGGCTCTATAGCTGGGTTTTGACTTAGTGCCTTTCTTTAGCTCTGTCTACGTCGACAAGTTACCAGTAATTCCAGAACTAACTGATAAATTAAATACTGCGTTATTTCTTACATTAATGACTTTGAAGGCCTGTTATTAAAAGGATTCTTCTAATAATGCTATGCTCATTTTCATTATGAGCCTATCAATCATCTATTGTTACTTCAAAGTTAAAAAAAAGGAAATAAAAGTGTAAAAAAACACATGGTGCATGAGAAATAAAAACTCAGCAAGTATAACAGGAAATATTGAAACATTGTATGGACATGTGAACAGGATAAAGGATAAAGGCTGTGAGAGGATGAGACCGATAAGAGACCATCTGGAATACCCACTCCTGAAGGCAGAAGATCTGCCTTCAGAACAAGGATTTTTCATCAATATTTACCAAAGAAGAAGATACTGCTGGAAGTTCATCAAAGGAAGATGTAGTTAGGATTCTCGAAGGGATAAAATTGATAAGGAGGAGGCATAAATCACCTGGTACAGATATCATGCTCAGTATACTACAGAAGAAAGTAAGGGAAGATATTGCAGATATCCTGGCCATAATATTCCAGAAACAGAAACATAAACAAGAGAAGCAGGAATAGGCCTTTTGAGCCTTTCAACCCACTCCACCATTTACTGTCGCTGTCTATTTTCCAGTGTTCTCCTTACATCATAAGAGAATCTGCTGATGCTGGAATTATATCCTTTGATTCCTCTGGCCTTCATAAAACATCAGCTTACTCTTTCTTGGGTACATTTAGTAAGTTGTCTTCAACTGCTATGTGTGATAGACAATTCCAGTAACACCATGCTCTGGAAAATAAATGTCTCCTTATCTCAGTTATAAAAGTCCTATTTAGGACTATGACCCTTAGTCTTGGACTCCATAACCATAGGGATATTGCTTTCTGCATCTGATTCCTCCTCTCCTGTTGGAATTTTGTAAGTTTCTTCAAAACTCTAATGAATGTTTATCTCAACTGGGCCGATCTCTCTCTTCATTCAGGGTGAAGCAGGAGTTCACTTGCACTCTTTCTAATCCAAATCACTCCACCTGGTGTTCATAGTGTGGTTTCTTCCACATTAGAAAAGAAAAACCAGATTGGGTGATGGCCTTGCAGAGCACCTGAATCATTCCACATGGTTGACCCTGAGCTTCTTGTTTGTTGTCTACCACTTTAATTCCTACTCTGACATATATGTTTATTGCCTCCTGCAGGACTGCAATGAGTTCCAATGTAAGCTTGAGGAGCTGTACCTTCTAGGTACATTGCAACTTTTAGAATTATTATTAAATTTGTCAACTTTTCAGGTGACTCACTATATTTATTTTGTTTCTTTTGTTGCCCAGTTAGTATACTACTCGCTTAATACTCGTGAATGTGTGGCTAAGCACTGCTCCAATGCTATATTTATGCTTGTTGATGGCACCACTGTTTACTGGCTGAATCAAAGGAGATGACATATCAGCAAATGGCGGGGAGAATGAAAACCTAGATGAGTGCTGCCTCAACAACAACCTCTCACTCAATGTCAGCAAAGCCAGAGACCTGATTATCAAGAACAGGAGGAAGAAGCTGGAGAACCATGAGCCAGTCCTCATTAGGGGAAAGGAGGTGGAGAAGGTCAACATCTTTAGATTCTGTGGTGTTAACATATCAGAGGATCTGTCCTGGGACTAGCACTTAAGCGTCAATCACAAAGAAGACATAACAGCACTTCTACTTTTTTAGAAGTTTGCATAGATTCACCAAAAACTTTGACAAATTTCTATACACGTACAGTGGAGAGCAACTGGTTGCATCAGAGTCTGGTATAGAAACACCAATCTCCATGAATGGAACAGGTGATAGAAAGTGCTGGGTGCCACCCAGCCCATCAGAGGACCCTCCCCATCACTGAGGGATTTACATGGATCGCTGCCATATGAAAGCAGCATCCATCCCTCACAATCCAGGTCACACCCTCTTCTCATTACAGCTATTGGGCAGGAGATACTGAAGCCTTAGATCCCACACTACCAGTTCAGGAACATTTATTACCCACTCAACCACCAGGCTCCTGAACTGACATGGATAACTTTACTCACCTCAACTCTGAACGGATTCTACAACCTGGAGACGTACTTTCAGGGACTCCTTACAGCTCAGGTTCTCAGCGTGATTTTTATTTGGATGATTTGTCTTACTTTTCACATTGGTTGTTTGTCAATCTTCGTCTATTTATGTATAGTTGTTTCTTCTTGCAAAATTCTACTGTATTTTTCCTGTAAATGTCTGCAAGAAAATGAATCTCAAGGTAGTATATGGTAATGTATGCATACTTTGATAAAGATTTTACTTTTAACTTTGAAGTTTAAATGTCTGCCTTAGAATAGCCAGGCCATATATCGTATTTGTCATCAACTAGGCAGTTCCCACAGCTTTGCATTTCACAGCTCTTCATTCTCACTCTCTGCCTACATTTCAATGTTTTTGTGAAAATAGGACATACTCTTCTTTCTCAACTACCATATTAACCAATGGACCAGTTGATCTTTTCTACAGCTTATCTCCAGGCAACCCGAGCCCGAACCAGATTTGCATTGTCCTATTCAACGTCCCTCCCCCCCATCTTTCCACCCAACACCCTTCCTGCAGATTGATACTAACTTGCTTTCTCCTTTTCAGTTCCAACAGAGTCTTCAACCTGAAACAGAAGCGCTGTTTCTCTGTTCATTAAGCTGCCTCGCCTTCTGAGCATTCCCAGCATTTTCTGATTTATTTCCCAGCAGCTGCAGTTTTTTTTTTATGTTTATTTACCCTTAACTTGATCAGTCTTAAATTGGCAAAGAGAAAATAAAATCTCTCTTGTCACCCTTTTTGGGGGAAGAGAGTCAATCACTCGGCTGAGGGTTAGAAGTAGTGGGAGGAAATCTGGGTTTAATATAGATTGTGCAATACATGCTGTACAACTGCCAACAGACTCAACGAGTGCAGCTGCATCACTAGTACTATTAAATGAGGAACTCCACTTTTCAATAGTGCTCAGTTGTTACAATTAAAGTGCTGAGACAGTATTTAAGCACTGGTTTTATAAAATGTGAACAATATATATTTTGTTGAGTAATCCAAGGGAAGTTATATGGAACCATAATGCTTTTCTCATTGGGTAGTCCTTCTGGATTACTTTTACCCCAGTTTTATGGGTTCTGGGGTGGCTGATGAGGCCCATGTGGGATGGATAATTTACTTTGTGCTCCCAGTGAGGTTTTCAATACCAGCCCAAATGTTCCTATAAGACCATAAGACGTGGGGGCAGAATTATGCCACTCAGCCATTGAGCCTGCTCCACCAATCCATCATGGCTGATTTATTATCCCTCTCAACCCCACTCTTACCTGCCTTCTCCCCATAACTTTCACGTCCTGACTAATCAAGACCATATCAGCCCCGCTTTATAATGGTAGGCTAATATTGGCCTAACTGGGAAATAGATTATCTAGCATGAAACAGAAACAAAGGTAGTTTTAATTATATTATTCTACAGCTGTACACAACACCAGCTAGAAGATACCTAGTATTTTCTAGCTGATGTGTATAGTTGTATAATAATTTCGGTTCTTTTGAAAACTAGCTATATTCTACAGCTCTGGATACTAGGTGTCACAAAGGTTCTTTTGAGGAGGATGCTGTATGGATATCTTTTACCTGTACTTCAAGGCTAAATTACAAGGAGTGATCAGAGGTTTCAGAGTGGTATTTCTTGAACTTAGAAACGTAGAGCTCTGGTTGAAGATAACAAAATATTAAGGGAACATAAAAGCACATTAAATGCTATTAATGCATTTAATGGATGTAATGCTGAAGCTTTATAAGACATTGGTCTGACAGTACTTACAGTATTGTAAGCAGTTTAGGGCCCCTTTATCTAAAGGATGAGCTGGCACTGGAGAGAGTCCAGTGGAGGTTCACAAGAATAATCCAGGAATGAAAGGGTTAACATATGAGAAGCCTTGCCTCATGGCCTAGCCCTATACTCACTGGAATTCCACTCTAAAGGGACAGGAAAAAACTGGCCCAAGATCTGCCATTTAAAATCTTAAAGATCATTGGAAAGGCACTGGAATTTGTATAGATCCTTCCCTTTATAAAATTACCAGATTAAAAGGTAAAATGGCAAAGGCGGTATTTGCAAGTGCAAGACCACTGAGTAAGTACAGGAGAGCAAAGCAAACCGATAACCTTTTTTTGAGAGGGAGCATGCTGTACACTCATAGGTCAAATGGTCTCCCTCTTAGCTGTATCATTGTACTGGTCTGGTTGCCACACAGAGAAATGCACCATCTCCTGCAGAAGTCTGTGGGTTGTGCAAGGGGGTTTAAGTTAGAATGAGTGAAGAGGCTCTCAGCAAAAGCTTGTGTGTCTGTGTGAGTGCTTGTCCACGTCCAGGCACAGCAGGGCTTTGCCTCCAGTTGTCGTTGACACTTTGGCTTTGGACCAGGACCATTTTCTGTCAAGTTGTTTGCTAGCTAAGGTTTATCATGTGTTTAAAAATAATTTGCATATGCATCTTACACTCCTCAAAACTGAAATGCTAGAAATTTATAGTTAATCTCAAGGGATTGTCTAAAGAGGAGAAGCAATTCAAAAATATCCTTTCTCAAGACTGCATGGTCCTAATGTGGGTAAAGCAAGGGTGGTGGTGGAGGGTGTTGTTGGTACTTAATTATTTACTTAAACTGGGATGCATGGGGAGTCCAGGGAAGGGTAGCAGCTCTGATGAAGGGCATGTCATATCCATTCTGGAGCAGCTCACTCAACAGTGGTCCCCACCGGACACTCAGTTCTCACTTGTGCAGCTGTCTGCACGCAACAGCAGCCACACCCCGGTACACTGGTAGGCTAAAGCAGAAGGTAGCCGGTGGGCCTCATACCCCAATGAGAAAGGGACATGACTGTCCTGTCATGCAAAATCACAGAGCAGATAAGATCGATGGCCAGGAAGGCGGTTCTGCAACGCCTTGTCAGAGTGAAGGGCTTAACAAGGCACAGGGAAAATCATAGTCATTCACTGTAACCGAGGCAGACCCCAGCTGTGCTGACTACTCGTACTTCAGAGATCAAGAGAGTGAAACAGCCCTGGTGTGATGGCTTTTCCATTTTAAAAACACTCCCACACAGGTTTCGAAAGCTGTCATCATCGGACAATCAATCAATCATTTAATAATACTGTAAGTCTTCAACTACTGTGATCTTTCCAGGAGCATGACTTCTTACTCCCAACTCAGTGTGATGCCTTGCCTCAAACTGCATACAGACAAAGCCCCTCAGCTGTCCTTGCCACTGCCTCTAATGGGGCACTTGTGGTCAGACTTTATCCCTTACCATTTGACACCTCCACCAGTATGGCACTGACTTCCCACCTCTCTCCCCCTGCACACCATCCACAACTCCACAATCACCAACTGGCTCGTTAAGCCATGTTTTCCCCAATCTTCCTCACAATCTCAAACTAGAGCAGCAGGAATGTTATTAATAAAAAAACACAGCACATACACTGGGTAATGCTTTGGATTCCATTCAAGTATAACATACCTGAACACGGATCCCAAACCAGAATTCCTTTCTGACTAGAAACTTCTTTTTCAGTAATTGTCAGGGCCAAAGTCACTGAGATAGAAAGAGATAATTAGCTTTAATTGGTTTCTGCACACAGTGATTGTTTGTAGCTTGACTCTAGCCATCATGGACATTTTATTCATAAATGCTGCTGATAAATTAATTTCTATTGCAGTTTGGCACAGATTTTGCAATACAGAGACCTGCCACCCGGGATATACAACAACTCTACAATGGAGAGCTTGTGTGGAAAAGTAACAGTGGGGCCCTAAAGAGAGCCATTGAAATATAGGCATGTAATAATCAGCAAATGCCCATGAAATGCAACTGCTCATTAAATACGATTGCCTCTCGGTTGTGCCAAATGTATAAATCAAATTATTTGAATTGAAATCTCTTTTAAATTCTGAAATAAAGGGAAGAGATTTGAATACAAAAATACAATTTCAAAAAGCACAGATGCTTGATAAGAATCTGAAATACAGTAAATCCAAAAACAGAAAAAGCTGTAACTATCCAGTACTTCAGGTGGAATCTGTGAAAAAGTAATAGAGCAAACTTTGAGGGTTACAGACTCTTTGTTAGAAATCCTTTTCATTTAAAAAGCAAAACATCTAATGTTCTGTGTGTGCCTTCCTGCAGATATAATAAAAGACCATATTCAATACCAGCATTAATCTTTTAATTTTGGGGTCTTCCCTATGTTTCAAGCCTTACACGATTTTAGAGGAACATTTATTCATAACTGATGCTGATAAATTCATTTCTATAGCAGTTCAATTCCTGCTGCTGCCTGTAAGGAGTTTGAACGTTCTCGCCATGATCGTGTGGGTTTCCTCCAAGAGCTTTGGTTTCCTCCCACAGTACCGCAAAGAAGTACCAGTTAGTAGGCTAAATTAAACAGTAGGTAAATTGCCCCGTGATTAGGTAAATCAGGCGATTGCTGGGCAGGTTGGCTCAAAGGGCTGGAAGGGACTATTCCATGCTGTATCCCAATTGATCAGTCAGTCAATCAACCAAATGATCAATCAATGGATAGATAACTACATACATATATACATACATACATAAAAGGACCACCTATATAAGGGAAAGTAGCAGTAGTAGATTCATTAGCAAGTAACAGGCAGAGTAAAGTTTGCAATCAGATAAAGGGACAGTTGGAGCATTTGAGAGGAAGATGTGTCTCTTTGTTAATTGGGATTGGCTGGATTCAATCCCATGAGACCCTGTATCAGTGCTCCTCACTATTTCCTCTTAGCTGCATGCACAATATAAAGCAAGGAGTCTGGTCATTCTGAATACTTTGAATTGCATTTTTCTCTGTAGATTACAGATGAGTTCCTTTATTTCTTCAAAGGAAGGGAAGAGAATATGAAAAATACATTTGTTTCCCCGAGGGATTATGTTTGCACAGAATAACTGATATAATAGACAATAGACAATAGACAATAGGTGCAGAAGTAGACCATTCAGCCCTTCGAGCCTGCACCACCATTTTGAGATCATGGCTGATCAATTCCTATCAATACCCGGTTCCTGCCTTGTCCCCATATCCCTTGATTCCCCTATCCATTAGATACCTATCTAGCTCCTTCTTGAAAGCATCCAGAGAATTGGCCTCCACTACCTTCCGAGGCAGTGCATTCCAGACCCCCACAACTCTCTGGGAGAAGAAGTTTTTCCTTAACTCTGTCCTAAATGACCTACCCCTTATTCTCAAACCATGCCCTCTGGTACTGGACTCTCCCAGCGTCTGGAACATATTTCCTGCCTCTATCTTGTCCAATCCCTTAATAATCTTATATGTTTCAATCAGATCCCCTCTCAATCTCCTTAATTCCAGCGTGTACAAGCCCAGTCTCTCTAACCTCTCTGCGTAAGACAGTCCAGACATCCCAGAAATTAACCTCGTGAATCTACGTTGCACTTCCTCTACAGCCAGGATGTCCTTCCTTAACCCTGGAGACCAAAACTGTACACAATACTCCAGGTGTGGTCTCACCAGGGCTCTGTACAAATGCAAGAGGATTTCCTTGCTCTTGTACTCAATTCCCTTTGTAATAAAGGCCAACATTCCATTAGCCTTCTTCACTGCCTGCTGCACTTGCTCATTCACCTTCAGTGACTGATGAACAAGGACTCCTAGATCTCTTTGTATTTCTCCCTTACCTAACTCTACACCATTCAGATAATAATCTGCCTTCCTGTTCTTACTCCCAAAGTGGATAACCTCACACTTATTCACATTAAACGCCATCTGCCAAGTATCTGCCCACTCACCCAGCCTATCCAAGTCACTCTGAATTCTCCTAACATCCTCATCACATGTCACACTGCCACCCATCTTAGTATCATCAGCAAATTTGCTGATGTTATTTTCTATGCCTTCATCCAAATCGTTAACATAAATGGTAAACAGCTGTGGTCCCAATACCGAGCCCTGTGGCACCCCACTAGTCACCACCTGCCATTCCGAGAAACACCCATTCACCGCTACCCTTTGCTTTCTATCTGCCAACCAGTTTTCTATCCATGTCAATACCTTCCCCCCGATGTCCTGAGCTTTGATTTTACCCACCAATCTTCTATGTGGGACCTTATCAAATGCCTTCTGATAATCGAGGTACACTACATCCACTGGATCTCCCCCGTCTAACTTCCTGGTTACATCCTTGAAAAACTCCAACAGATTAGTCAAGCATGATTTACCCTTGGTAAATCCATGCTGGCTCGGCCCAATCCTATCACTGCTATCTAGATATGCCACTATTTCATCTTTAATAATGGACTCTAGCATCTTCCCCACTACTGATGTTAGGCTGACAGGACGATAGTTCTCTGTTTTCTCCCTCGCTCCTTTCTTAAAAAGTGGGATAACATTAGCCATTCTCCAATCCTCAGGAACTGATCCTGAATCTAAGGAACATTGGAAAATGATTACCAATGCATCCGCAATTTCCAGGGCCACCTCCTTTAGCAGACCATCTAGACCTGGGGATTTGTTAGCCTTCAGTCCCATCAGTCTTCTCATCACCGTTTCCTTCCGAATGTCAATCTGTTTCATTTCCTCTGTTACCCTATGTCCTTGGCCCATCCATACATCTGGGAGATTGCTTGTGTCTTCCTTAGTGAAAACAGATCTAAAATACTCATTAAATTCTTCTGCCATTTTTCTGTTTCCCTTAACAATTTCACCCAATTCATTCTTCAAGGGCCCAACATTGTTCTTAACTATCTTCTTTCTCTTCACATACCTAAAAAAGCTTTTGCTATCTTCCTTTATACTGGGGAAAGGCGGACGTGAGTATGGAATAATGTACAAGACATCTTTACATTAATGCTGATTTCTTCTCCAAAAGCTGAATAACAAGCTCAAATCCAGTTTCTCTCATATTGAGTTTGTGAAACATACTGAGAGTATCGTCAGTAAATGTTCTCACAATGGAACTTCTAATAAGTGCCATATGACCATAGGACATACAAGCAGGATTAAGCCACCTGTCCCATCAAGTCTTCTCCGCCATTCCATCATGGCTGATTTATTATCCCTCTCATTCCCATTATCCTACCTTCTTCCCATAACATTTGATGCCCTGATTAACAAAGAGCCTATTAACCTGCTTTAAATATACTCAATGTCTTAACCTCCACAGCAGCCCTTTGCAATGAGTTCCACAGACCACCCCCAGTGAAAGAAATTCCTTCTTATCTCTGTTCTAAATGGACATCCCTCTATCCTAAGACTGTACCCTCTGATCCTAAACTCACCCACTACAGGAAACATCCTCTCCACATCCACTCTTTCAATATTTGGTAAGTTTCAATGAGATCCTCCTCATTCTTCTGAACTGCAGCGAGTACAGGCCCAGAGCCATCTAAAGCTGCTCATATGCTAAGTCTTTCATTTATGGAATCATTCTCATGAACATCCCTTTGACCCTCTCCAATGCCAGCACATTTTCTCTTAGATAAGGGGATCACAATACTCCAGGTGTGGCCTGACCAATGCCTTATTAAAGCATATAAAGCAAGCATCACATCCTTGCTCATATAAATTTTAATCCTTTCAAAATGAATAGTAACATTGCATTTGCCTTCCTTACCACCAACTCAACCTACACGTTGATTTTAGAGAATCCTGCACAAGGACTCCTAAGTCCCTTTATACTTCAGATTTTTGAAATTTCTCCCTGATTAGAAAATAGTCGACACTTTTATTCCTCCTACCAAAATGCATGACCAGACACTTTCCTACACTGTATTCTATCTGCCACTTCTTTGCCCATTCTCCTAATCTGTCCAAGTCTTTCTGCAAACTCATTGATTCCTCAATACTACCTGCCCCTCCAACTATTTTTGTGTTGTCTGCAAACTTGGCATCAAATTTCATTTTTCATCACAAATTTCAAATCATTGACATACCCTAACCCTAACCCTAATGTGAAAAGAAGCAATCCCAATACCAATCCCTTCAGAACACCACTGGTCACCATCAGCCAAACGGCTCTGCCTCCTGCCAATCAACCAATCCTCTATCCCTGCTAGTATCTTTCCTGTAATACTATAGGCTCTTACCTTAAGCAGCCTCATGTGTGGCACCTTGTCAAAGGCCTTCTGCAAGTCCAAGTACACAACATTTGCTGATGCTCCTTTATCTATCTTGCTTGTTACTTCCTCAAAGAATTTCAACAGATTTGTCAGGCAATATTTCCCCCTAAGGATCCATGCAGACTTTACCCTATTTTATTAAAATGTCTCAAAGTACCCTGATAACATCCTTAATAATGGACTTCAACATCCTTCCTACTATTGAAGTCAGGCAAACTGGCCTATATTTTCCTTTCTTCCGCTTCCCTGCCTTCTTAAAGAGTGGAGTGACATTTGCAATTTTTTAGTCCTCCAGAACCATTCCAGAATCTAGTGATTCTTGAAAGATCGTTACTAATGCCTCTACAATCTCTTCAGCTACTTTGTTCAGAACCATCGGGTGTAGTCCATTCGGTCCAGGTGACTTACCCACCTTCTGATGTTTCGACTTCCCAAGCACCTCTCCTAAGTAATAGCAAGTACACTCACTTCTGCCCCCCGACACTCATCAAATTTCTGGCATACTGTGAAGATTGATCCAAAATACATATTAAGTTCATTTGCCATTTCTTTGTCCTCCCATTACTAAATCTCCAGCATCATTTTCCAGCAGTCCAATATCCACTTCATGTCTCTCTTGTACTCTACATAAATTTGAAAAAACTTGTAGTAACTTCTTTTATACTGTTGGCTAGCTTACCTTCACATTTCCTTTTCTCTTCTCATGGCATTTAGTTGCCTTTTGTTGGTTTTACAAAGCTTCCCAATCCTCTAACTTCCCACTAATTTTTGCTCTTTATATGCCCTCTCTTTTGATTTCCCTTGTGACCCATAGTTACTTGATCCTCCCTTTAATATACTTCTTCATCTTTGGGATGTATCTAACCTGTACCTTCCGAATTGTCCTCAGAAACTCCTGCCATTGTTCTTCTGCTGATATCCTTTTCCAATCAACTTTGGTCAGCTCCTCTCTCATGTCTCCATAATTCCCTTTACTCCACTCTAGTATTGATACATCTGACTTTATCTTCTCCCAATCAAATTGCAGGATGAATTCTATCATATTATGATCACTGCGTCACAAAGGTACCTTGACCTGAATCAATCTGGTTCATTACACAACAATCAATCCAGAATTGCCTGTTCCCTAGTGTACTCTACTTCAAGCTGCTCTAAAAACCCATCTCATAAGCATTCTACAAATTCCCTCTCTTGGCATTCACCTGATTTTCTGAATCCATCTGCAAATTTAAATCCCCCATGACTATTGTAACATTGTGCTTTTTACATGCCTTTTCTATTTCTCATTGAAATTTATATTGGCTACTGTGCAGAGCCAGTTTATAACTCCGACAAGGATCTTTTTACCCTTGCAGTTGGTTAAAGGAGTCTACATCTTGCAATACCGTATTATCATTGCCTGTTTGACCCTACAGCCCTTCATAAATAGAGGAGCAGAATCAGCTATTCATCACTCCTCTGGGGCCCTGCCTAGCTGGTGTTCTTGTAAACATTTTCAATATTTCAATGATAATTGGTGAAAGCACATATGGTGGCTTTATTGAAATTGTAATCTTAATTTTATGATTAAAATTGCAAACTGAGATTTCCAAATGTAAATACAAGTTCAACAGTGGCAGTTACCCCAAGGCTCCCTGCAAGCATGTAAACATTTGCAGCAGGTTGCAGAGACATTTGAGTGAAAAAGGGAATAGGAGTAGGCTACTTGGACCTTCCCACTTGCTTCGTCACTTAATATAATCAGATCTTCATGAATGAATTAATTTCTGCATCCAGAAGACTGAACATCTTTCTTCATTGGAAATCAACAGACTTGTATTCATTTTCTTAATAAACCTCAAAATGTTTTACAAGCACCAGAATATATTCTTGAAAGTACAGTTGTTGTTATCTTAAACCAACATTTAACCTGCAAACAATAAATAACGAATGGCCCACTGATTGTTATGTTAGTATTTGATGGGTTGAGAAGGTATGTTTGGATAAGAGAACTCTCTGCTCTATTTTAGGTAGAACCATTCAATCTTGTACATCTTTCTGATTGGGCAAATAGGGCCTTGATTTAACATCCCATCAAAGAGATGAAGATTCTTTCAGTGTTCCATTCTATCAATATCCTGATCTACAAAGAGCAAGACCATTCTGGCTACATGAGTTGCAAGGGTAAGCTGCAGGTTCCAAATTATAAGGGTAATATTGAGCTCCAAAGGACAATGAAGTAATCAGATGATACACATGATATACAGGGGTGGAACTTAGTCTTCAGCTGCTGTAGTCCGTCCACCTCAAGGTTTGACATATTGTGCATTCTGAGATGCTCTTCTGCACACCAGTTTTGTAATGTGTGGTTATTTGAGTTATTGTTGCCTTTCTATAAGCTTGAACCAGTTTGGCCATTCTCCTCTGAACTGTCTCATTAACAAGGCATTTTTTGCCCATGGAACTGCCACTGTTTTTTTTGGTTTTCTTGCCATTCTCTGTAAACTCTTGACTGTTGTGTGTGAGAATCCAAGGAGATCGGCAGTGTCTGAGATGCACAAATCACCCCGTCCGGCACCAACAATCATTCCATGGTCAAGATCACTTAGATCACATTTCTTCCCCATTCTGATAGTTGGTCTTAACAATTGAACCTCAGGCTTTCAATGTATTAGTTTGTTGTCACATGATTAGCTTATTAGACATGTGCATTAATGACCAGGCCACTGAGTGTAGCAAATGTCAGGATATTATAGAATGGTGCTTCAGTTTGTACTGCCATGAACTAACAATGAATTATATTTGCTTTCAGACAACATTGCTGTAAATGAGCAGTTGTCTCAACCCACTTTCTACACAGGCGAACTGGCTCACAAAATGGCGCTGGGCCTTCTTCTTCACTAGCAAGGGAGAAAGCCCACGCGCGGGAAGAGACTTTTGTAATGCACCTCTGATGTCGTTATTTCTAGCTCTGTGTGTAGCACATCACTACACAGTCTTCCATTACTTTCAGTTATGCCTTCCCTAAATCAATTAGTCAGTTTCACTCTGACTCTTCTGTGTTGTGAACAGTCCTGTTTCAAGGGTATTTGTTCTTACTCTTCCATTTTAGAAAGCACATCCCTTTCACTTTCATTACAGTATATGGTTCTAGATATTCAGACATTCAAGACCAAATTTCATTTTTTTCCACAGTTAATTTTATATGAAATAATTTTAAGCATCAAGATAGATTATGGTAAAACCACTTCAATAGCCTTTGATTTCAAAATGCTGATAATTGTCTGAACACTCATTATCAAATACGAGCATACATTGTGTACATTGGCAGACTTGGCATTTATAGCTGGACTTCAGCTGAGAAGGGTATTTCCTCCTTTGTATGTATAAACATTCTTATGAGTAGCCATCAGGAATCCAAACCCAGCCGATTTTCTCAAGTGGCAGAGTATTCATCGAAGGAATTTTATTCAGCTTTCCAAGTACAGATCATCCCCAGGTAACCAACAGATTCCATTTTGACAGATCTCCATAAGTCAACTTTGTCCAAATAAAACACCAATAGGTGTGGATAATGTCTCTGAACTGACTTCACAACCTATAGACTCACTTTCAATGACTCTACAACTCATGTTCTCAGTATTATTTATTTGCGCAATTTGTGCCTTTTGCACATTGTTTGGCAGTCTTTATTTATGTAGTTTTTTAGTAAATTCTATTGCATATTTTTAATTGTCCTATAAATGCCTGCATTAAAGAAATCTCAAGATAGTATATGGGGACATTTATGTTCTTTGATAATAAATTTACTTTGACTTTGAAAATCATGTGAAATGGCAACCACACCTCCACAATATTGTAATGAATGGGTTTGAAAGCACATGACTGAAAGGAAATTACAAAATGTGGAAAAAGAAAGGAAGCTTTTTCTGCTGTTTATGGGAATGATCATATGCACGTCATACTTTTGAACTTAATGATGTTGTGGGGCCTCATTCATGTGTAAGGGATGTCCATAATTCAGGGCTTTTAACACGGCGGCATGGTAGCATAGTGATTAGCACAACGCTTTACACTACTAGTGACCTGGGTCCTGCCCCTACCTGTAAAGAGTTTGTATGTTCTTCCCATGACCACCTGGGTTTCCTCTGGGTGCATTGGTTCCCTCTAAAGACATACTGGTTGGTAGGTTAATTGCTCATTGTAAATTATCCTGTGATCAGGATAGCATTGGTTATTGGGCAGCGGAGCTCAAAAGGCTGAAAGGGCCTATTCCACACTGTACCTCAATAAATAAATAAATTAATCTCCTGATTAAAATCTTTGATTGAATGGAAACTCTTCCCATTAATAGCTTGGTGCAGTATGCCATAATGCTTGAAGACCTGGATCAGCAGATTGCAGGGTTGACTGCTTTTCCTTTCCACAGATACAGCTTGACCGGCCTGATTTCTTCCAACATTTCTGATTTTGAATAAGCAGATTCAGGTTTGCTATTTTGCCTGCCCAACAAATTGGTGGGTATGGATGGTTGGTGGGGTGGGGTGAGGTGCACGAAGCTCAATCCCTGTTATCAACTACAGAACTTACCAATCCAGGAAAGAAGAAATCATTCCCAGATATCCGTTCTATGTGAACTGTCCAGTAGCTTCCAGAAATCTACAGTAACTGACTCTGGTATACCAACACATCTGGTGCCTCTCCAAATAAATCCAAGAACAACTTTTATTGCCAATAAACCAAAGTGTTGAAGATCATGACATAGCAGTGAGAATATACAATGTAATAAGTCAAACAATAATTAAATATTTTCAGGCTTTCACTTAAAAGCTAAAATGCTAGTAGTCCAGCATTAAGTAGTAGACAAGTAGTCCAGAGGACTAGAAAATTGCAAATGTCACTCCACTCTTTAAGAAAGGAAGAAGGCAGCAGAAAGGCAATTATAGACCGGTTAGCCTGACTTCAGTGATTGGGAAGATGTTAGGGTCAATTGATAAGCATAAGGTCATGGAATACTTGGTGACACAGGACAAGATAGTACAAAGTCAGCATGGTTTCCTTCAGGGAAAATCCTGCTTGATGAATTTGCTGGAATTCTTTGAGGAGATTACATGTAGGATAGATAAAGAGGATGCAGTCGATGTTGTAATATTTGGATTTTCAGAAGGCCTTTGACAAGGTGCCACACATGAGGCTGCTTACCAAGTACATGAAGAGCAAGAGGATAAAACACGAGAGAATAGGACCAATCAAGTGTGACAGTGGAAAAGTGTGTATGAAACCGGAGAAGATAGCTGAGGTACTAAACTTTGCTTCAGTATTAAAAACGGAAAAGGATCTTGCCAATTGTAGAGATGACATGCAGTGGACTGAAAAGCTTGAACGTGTAGATATTAAGGAAGAGGATGTGTTGGAGCTTTTAGAAAGCATCAAGTTGGATAAGTCACCGGGACCGGATGGGATGTACCCCAGGCTACTGTGGGAGGCGAGGGAGGAGATTGCTGAGCCTCTGGCAATGATCTTTGCATGAACAATGATGACAGGAAAGGTTCCAGAAGATTAGAGGGTTGCGGATGTTGTTCCCTTATTCAAGAAAGGGAGTAGAGATAGCCCAGGAAATTATAGACCAGTGAGTCTTACTTCAGTGGTTGCTAATTTGATGGAGAAAATCCTGAGAGGCAGGATTTATGAACTTTTGGAGAGGCATATTATTAGGAACAGTCAGCATGGCTTTGTCAAGGGCAGGTCGTGCCTTACAAATCTGATCGAATTTTTTGAGAATGTGACTAAACACATTGATGATGGTAGAGCCATAGATGTAGTGTATATAAATTCCAACAAGGCATTTGATAAAGTACCCCATGCAAGGCTTATTGAGAAGTAAGGAGGCATGGGGTCCGAGGGGACATTGCTTTGTGGATCCAGAACTGGTTTGCCCACAGAAAGCAAAGAGTGGTTGTAGACGGGTCATATTCTGCAAGGAGGGCAGTGACCAGTGGTGTGCTTCGGGGATCTGTTCTGGGACCCCTGCTCTTCGTGATTTTTATAAATGACCTGGATGAGGAAGTGGAGGGATGCGTTAGTAAATTTGCTGATGACACAAAGGTTGGAGGTGTTGTGGATAGTGTGGAGGGCTGTCAGAAGTTACAGCGGGATATTGATAGGATGCAAAACTGGGCTGAGAAGAGGCAGATGGAGTTCAACCTTGTGAGGTGGTTCATTTTGGTAGATCAAATATGATGGCAGAATATAGCATTAATGGTAAGACTCTTGGTAGAGTGGAGGATCAGAGGGACCTTGAGGTCCAAGTCCATAGAACACTCAAAGCTGCTATGCAGGTTGACTCTGTGGTTAAGAAGGCATACGAAGCATTGGCCTTCATCAATCGTGGGATTGAGTTTAAGAGCCGAGAGGTAATGCTGCAGCAATATAGGACGCTGGTCAGACTCCACTTGGAGTACTGTGCCTAATTCTGGTCGCCTCACTACGGGAAAGATGTGCAAACCACAGAAAGGGTGCAGAGGAGATTTACAAGGATGTTGCCCGGATTGGGGAGCATGCCTTATGGGAATAGGTTGAGTGAACTCGGCCTTTTCTCCTTGGAGCGACAGAGGAGAGGTGACCAGATATAGGTGTACAAGATAATGAGAGGCACTGATCATGTGAATAGTCAGAGGCTTTTACCCATGGCTGAAATTGCTAGGACAAGAGGACATAGTTTTAAGGTGTTTGGAAGTAGGTACAGAGGAGATGTCAGGGGTTAGTTTTTTTTATGCAGAGAGTGGTGAGTGTGTGGAATGGGCTGCCAGCAGTGGTGGTGCAGGCGGATACAATAGGATCTTTTAAGAGACTCCTCAATAGATACATGGAGCTTAGAAAAACAGAGGGCTATGGTTAAGCCTAGGTAGTTCTAAGGTAAGGATATGTTCAGCACAGCTTTGTGGGCCGAAGGGGCCAGTATTGTGCTGTAGGTTTTCTTTGTTTCTAAGTTAAGAGCCCATGGTATTCCAGGAAAATTACTAACATGGTTGGAGCATTGGCTGATTGGTAGGAAGCAGTGAGTGGGGATAAAAGGATCTTTTTCTGGTTGGCTGCCAGTACTAGTAGTGTTCCACAGGTGTCTGTGTTGGGACCACTTCTTTTTATGCTGTTATAAATAATTTAGGTGTTGGAATAGATGGCTTTGTTGTTAAGTTTGCAGATGATATGAAAATTGGTGAAGGGGCAGGTAGTGTTGAGGAAACAGGAAGGATGAAGAAGGGCTTAGACAGGTTAGGAGAATGGACAAGAAAATGGCAAATGAAATATAATGTTGGAAAATGAATGGTCATGCACTTTGGTAGTAGAAATAAATGCACGGACTATTGTCTAAATGGGGAGAAAATCCAAAAATCTGAGATGCAGAGGGACTTGGGAGTCTTTGTGCAGAGCACCCTGAAGGTTAACTTGCAGGTTGAGTCAGCGGTGAGGAAGGCAAATGCCGTGTTAGCATACATTTCAAGAGGTCTAGAATACAAGAGCAAGGATGTGATGCTGAGGCTTTATAAGGCACTGGTGGTGCCTCAGCTTGAGTATTGTGAACAGCTTAGGCTCCTCATCTTAGAAAAGATGTGCTGGCATTGGAGAGGGTCCAGAGGAGGTTCACAAGGATAACTCCAGGAATGAAAGGGTTATCATACAAGGAACGTTTCATGGCTCTTGTCTGTACTCACTGGAATTCAGAAGGCTGGGGGGGGGGGGGGGGATCTCATTGAAACGAATGTTGAAAGGCCTAGAAAGAGTAGATATGGAAAGGATGTTTCCCATGGTAGGAAAGACTAGGACAAGAGGGCACAGCCTTGGGATAGAGGGGCACCCTTTCAAAACAGAGATGTGGAGGAATTTCTTTAGCCAAAGGGTGGTGAATTTGTGGAATTTATTGCCACATGCAGCTGTGGAGACCAAGTCGCTGGCTGTATTTAAGGCAGAGATTGATAGGTTCCTGATTGGACATGGCATCAAAGGTTACGGGGAGAAGGCCAGGAACTAGGATTGAGGAGGAGATAGAAAAAAAAGGATCAGCCATGATTGAATGGCGGAGCAGACTCAATGGGCCAGATGGCCTAATTCTGCTCCCATATCTTAAGGTCTTATGGTCTTAAATATGAGAAAAGTGACTTTGACTGTGAAATGATTGTTGGTGCCTAAAAGGGAGGGTTGAGTATTTGAAAGTGCTGATCTGCAAGTTTCATACACAGTCTCCAGAGTTTACAGAGAATGTTGGGAAAATCCCAGTGGTGTCCCTCAGGAGTCAGTATTGCGATCGCTACTTTTCACATTGTTTGTCAATGATTTGGATAATGGAATTGATGACTTTGTGGCAAATTTTCTGGATGATATGAAGATGGAGACGTAGTGCTGAGGAATCAATGTGATTAAAGCAGGACTTGAGACAAATTGGAAGTATGGGCAAAGAGGTGGCAGATGGAATGCAGTGTTGGGAAATGTATGATGATGCATTTTGGTAAAAGGAACAATAGTGCGGACTAAATGGGGAGAAGTTTCAAACATCAGAGGTGCAGAGGGACATTGGAGTCCTCTTACAAGACACCCAGATGGTTAATTTACAGGTGGAGTCTGTGGTAAAGATAGCAACTGCAATGTTGGCATTTATTTAATAATTTATAGAATATAGAGGCAAGGAGATAATGTGAGCCTTTATAAGACACTAGTTGGGCCACACTTGTGAGTATTGTCACCAGTTTTGGGCCCCATATCTCAGAAAGGATGTGTTGCCATTGGAGAGAGTTCAGAGGAGTTTCAGGAGGATGATTTCCAGAATGAAGGGGTCAATATATGAGGTGCACTTGGCAGCTTTGGGCCTGTACTCACTAGAATTTTGAAGAATGCATGGGGATCTCATTGAAATCTTCCAAACTTTGAAAGGACTAGATAGGGTGGATGTGGAGAGGATGTTTCCTATGGTGGGGGTATCCAGAACTAGAGAGCACAGCCTTAAGATTGATGAGAGACCTTTTAGAACAGAGGTAAGGAGTGTTTTATTTTAGCTAGTCTAGGGAATCTAGACTGCTAGACTAGATTGCTCTGTCACAAACTGCAGTGGAGGCCAAGTCTGTGGGTATGCTTAAGGCAGAAGTTGATCATTTCCTGATTGGTCAGGGCATTGAAGGATATGGGTGAGATGGAAGGCATATGGGTTGAGTGGGATCTGGGATCAGCCATGATGGAATGGCTGAGCAGACTCGATGGGCTGAATGACCTAATTCTGCTTTGACGTCTTATGGTCTTACAAATGTAACTATTGAGAACTACGAGAATTCTTCTGAAAGAGACTTAAATGCAGATGATTTTGAGTTGTCAATAGTTATACCACATTAAAACAGGCCCTTTGGCCCATCTCACACATACCAACTAGCTGGTCCTGTTTGCATTTTGCTCATATGCTTCTAATTATTTTACTATCCATGTTATATGAAGCGATACATTTTAATTGCATCAATAGACAAGTGAGCTCAGGATGGAAGTAGAGGGTAGAGAATGGAGACTTCCTAGATATGATCTGCCCAGCAGCTCAAAGACCAGTGTTCAGTGCTGACTTAGGGTGCTGCAGGTTCAGAGTTTGTACATCCTCTCCGTGATCTCCTGGAACTTCTCTGTGTTTCTTCCACATCCTAGAGACTTGATGGTAGGTTAATTATCTACCATAAGCTACTCCTTGGTGCAGGTTAGTGAGAAATAGAATCAAAAGGCAAGTTGATGGACATTTGAGAGAAGTCACAGAAATGGGGAGGAAAGAGGGGAATTCGGGATAAATCCTTGGGAACAATGGTAATGGTCACTGAGTCATACAGCCAGGCATTCAGCCCAGTACATCCATCAAAATTAATCCCATCTTCCCCCTCTTGCCCCAGAGCTTTCAATACCCTGGCAATCAAAGTGTTTGTCCTTTTACCTGTAAATGCTGTCAGAGACTCTGCTTCCACCACTGTCAGGGAGTGTGCTCCAGATATTCACACTCCCAGGTTAAGAAAGGTTCTCCTCCCAAGACCCCCCCTTCTAAATCTATGTCCACCAAACCTAATTTTCATGTATCTCTGATATAATTAAACTATCACCACTATCAATTTAGAGTTCAACTCTTTTATGCTAACTAGGATGCAGTGTACAGGCCCTGCATGTTAACACTACTGAAAGGTTTAAAGGTTGCACTATAATTATTGTTTTAGATAGCTGAGACAGGTCTAAAATGAATTGCCAGTATTTTAGAATTTTTGCTAACAAAAGTGTTACAAGAAGGCTTGTTGAAATAGGACACAGGACAATTTAAGAAGAAAAGTACAAAACATATTGTTCCTTTTAATATGCAAAAATCTAAATATAGTGCTCCATTAGTTACTAAATGATTTTGATTTGAATTGAGAATTTGAAATTGGTTCAGATTTGCTTTTGTGTTACCGACTCAGACAATGATACAGAACAGAAGTTTCTGGCAAACTATTGACGCAGGACGGAATTATGGGCAGTAGTTGAAACTAAACATTTTGTTTGTATTTTAACAAACTATTAAAATTAACAGATAATACCAAAAAATAAATGCCATTTCACGTCCAGTGAAGAAAGCTGTTCAGCTGGAGTAAATGCCAGCTTCAGCGCAGTAACCAGCAGCCTGGGAAGAATTTTGAAGATTCTTTATTGTTCTTGGTCTGTTTCAACAACTCAACTTCTTGTCTAGGTTTTCCTTGATGACATCAAGAAATTCTTCAGTGTATACATAGTGCTGCCACGGCTTTATACTAACAATGGAGGAAATTACAGCATATTAGTGGAAACTTTCAGAACAGGTTTTCAGCTTTCAGTTCCTTTTCAACATTGGCACAAAGAACAATTTGATATTTACAACCAGACCCTGTTGGAGTTGGTGCCTATTGTTCTGTAACAATGATTATAAGTGACTGTTCCCTGCGCCGAGCATGAACACTTCATTGCAGTCCCTTAATTTAAAACTTATATGATTAGTGATGCAAGGCAATTATGCAAATGACATACTGCCTACTGATGAGAAAGTTGCACTTTTTTCCTAAAAATGATTTATATTGTCATGCTTGTTTGCTGTCACTGCTGAATTCTGACACTTGATGCAAATCCATTTTGTAAACTATTTTTATAGGAATTCATTTCTTCATTTGGTACATTTTTAAGATGTGATCATGTTTACCAAATTGATGTTTAATTATTTGCCAGTAAGTGCTAATAAAATTTCTTGATATAATTTAAGACACAATGATGAAGAAATCACAAGGGGCAAGAGTTTCAGATGAATTTCAAATGGGTGAAGAGTTGCTAAATTTAAGGTGACTGTCAAAAGAATCAAAAGCAACATATGGGGGTAAGCTTCTGGAACGTATTGCCCACTGATGCATTGAAAATAGATTCAGAAGGGAATTGGGGAAAATTTGAAGGGATTACGCTGAAAGAGCTTTGGGATAGGAAGGAGTAACCAGTTACTATTCTTCAATCTACTGTAAATATTGAGAAGGGCCCAGGTTTTTTGTTCATTTTCTGTTGAATCTCCATTCAACAAGCCTGGCATTCTGAGGCTGAGTAAGCCTCTTTGAAAATACAGGAGCACACTTGACCCAGAGGTGAGCATTGGACCACAGCACACTTCTCCGCTGTGCTGCTGAACTCTGCCCCGCTTCTGCTGAAACACCCATTCATGCGTCCTGTTAGCTCCAGATTTGAGCTGCTCCTAACCATTTTTGGGTGGCTTTTGTCTCCAATACTCACAGATTCTACTCTTTCTACAGGTATTATTTTGTTCTTTATTAGTTTTTAAAGCCTCAAGGTCTCAATACACTGGCAATTTTATCAAAATGTTATAGAAAAGCTTATATTTTCATTCAGTTCCAACCCTCCAAGAGTTAAGTCAAAGCATTTCAATCAGATCTGAGCTAATTTAATACTACAATGTTTAACTCACATTTTCTAGTTTCAGGGGGAAATTGACCTCATGGAAATGGTGTCAGTCACAATTATATTTCCTTTCCTGTTGTAGGTGAAAGTGTTACCTAATCCCATGATTTATTTCCCTCTGATGTTTGTCTATGCTGACACCGTTAAAGAATATTTAAAGATCCTGCAGTGACTGCATCACTTTTAAAAATAAGCAACTTACTTCTGAAGTCCATAAATGCAAGCAGCAAGATCCTTTGTCATGGTTCCACTTTCCACAGTTTCCACACATACCTGCTCTAGTACGTCAGAAAACCTAAAAGAATGTAATGGAGCAGAAGTATCAGACAACTTTATTGTAAAATGTGTACCATATCACAGATCGGGAGGAAACAGGTCTACAGATAACATGTTTATTAGGTATCTATAATTATCATAAGAGACTGAAAGAAATTTCAACAGGTCAGACTTGGCGCTGCTTTCCACACTGGGAAAGGCAAGTGGCGAGTTAATCCAATCAGGCATTTCATCCCATTAAATGTCCTATCAAAATCCTGAACCCCTGTTAAAGCCTGTTTGGATTTGAATTCATCTGAAGCACTGTTCACTTGAAAATTATATTCTTAATACTTGTTTAAATCACTGACCCAAAGCTTTAATACAACACAAAACCACCATAAATTTTGAGTAGGTGGCAAGGATTGAGTTAGACCAAAGAAAAACTGTACAAAGGAGCGTCAAGTTTAAAATAAAGTTAAAATTGGCAAGATTAAGTGATGTCAAAAACTGGTAAGATTCAGAATTCTCTACATTCTCAGACATGGCAGGGGCAGAGAAGTTGGACTCCTTCAAAAGAAGAGAGAAAATACATTTCCTCCCTTTCTCCCTTCTAGTGAAGCGATCCAGAAATTCAAAGCAGCATACTTGTCTGGCAAATGATAGAATCAGCACAAACTGCAAAGCACAGAAATGCCCAGATACACTCAGTGGCACCAGCTCACTTGAATGTCACTCGCTTTAATCTTTCTGCCCACAAGTCCTGTGACCAAGAACCACTTACAGAATTAGCTTCACCGGGCATGCCAGACCCACTCCGGGTAAGAGATCTGTGTCGAAGCTCTTGGATCCACCTTCAAGCTGTCAACTTCCCTCAAGTTGCCAACTTATGCCACGCTCCCAACACCCACTTTTGTTCCAGGTCTCCTATAAAGGATCCTTGCCATGAATTCCTTCACTCCAGAATCTGATCTGGACTGACTCTATCCTCCGCATCAATGCTAACTCTCTCTCCAGTGACCTCCATTCAACTTCAATTTCTCCCCAATTGTCTCTGCTTCTGGCTGAATTTCCAGAGTGTAACAGTGGGTTTGCTTTAAACTGCTAATGACATTGAAAGATTATAACAGAGCAGACTTGGTATTACCATAACCAGAAAATCCACCCCAGGAGAAATTTAATGCTAGATGAAAGACCCATCAGACAGCTTTCCCATGAAAATTCACTGGATAAAGCATTCAGGTCTCACTCTCCGCATTCTCTTTATAACATCACTCTGCACATCAAAACACAAAGATTGACTGTGTCCAGTCAAGATGGCACTAGTGAACAACTCTTCCTCAAGCAATATCTTTCACATAGTCCACGAAATTGTTTACTCCACTTCTCTGTCTCTTTTTTAATTTTAAATGTGTTTCTGGGACTGTCAGAGCCTGCGATCTACAGTTTGGAAAACGATTCAGTGATCTAGTGCTCTGCTGTCTCCGAAAAAAATTTCAGGAGACGAGCAGCCTTAAGGCAAAGAAGTGAGCCCGCGATTGACTCCATTTCTCACCATTTAAAGCATTGAGGTGAATGAGGAAGGCAAAAGGCAAGAGAGTGTTCTGCGCCAACTACCTGCCTCTTGCTGCTGTGATGGATCTCTCGCTTGCTGCTGCCAGATGGCGCATCTGGGTGTGGCAGTCTCTCACTCATTGCACCTGAGGGAAGGGGTCTGCGTTCCAGTGGCCTCTCTCTCCCTCAATGTTGTTCGAGGATGTTGCCGAGGTTCTGCAATTTATAGATTGGACTGTAGACTAGTTCAAATTGGGCTCTTTCAGTTTTTGTGCTTTTTTTTGTGTGTTCTGTGCTTTTGCCCATTCTTTCTTGTTGCCGTTTGGCGTGAACTGTAAGATTGTTTTGTGCCGGTGGGGGCTTTGATGTTCTTGTGGGGATTTGGCACTATTAGATTTTTTGTGGAAGGGGGATTGGCATTCGGAGTTTGATGTCCTTGTCATTTGCCCATTTTTTTCACATTTTGGGGGGGTGGTTGAGGATTGTGTTGCTGGTTGCAAGATTTGTTTTTTTTGTGTGGGGGGGGGAAATAATGTTTTTCTATGAACGACTTCCATGGTTTTCCTTGTTTCCCGGCTATCTGGAGAAGATGAATCTCAGTGCTGTATACTGCATACATACTTTGATAATAAATGAATGTTTGAACATTTGAACTTACTGCTTAAGTTGCTGATTGCTGTCAAGTTTTGCTCTGTGCTCCAGCCCTCGAGTCCAGGCAAATATGCTGGCAATTGGATTTGTGCTGGTGGGTTTGCCCTGGTGTTAAATTGAGAAAACTTAAAGTCACAAAATGTGTAATTTGAACACAATCTTATGCTTTGATACTGTGCATGATCCAGAAACACCTGCCTTCTCACCCACTTGGAGACCAAACCAATGCAGATATGTGGCCTTAAGAAATCAAACAAAGAGCAGGCCACTGAGCTTCCCCCACCATTCCAACAGGTTGTGGCTTGCCCTGAGCTCACTGCCTATATCAATAGGTTCCACAAACGTCCAGAAGTCATTTAGCCTTATTACTGAATATGCTCCATTACTGATCCCTGTCTCAGAGAGAAAGAATCCGAATGTAGAATCTTCTCCTTAAAGAAACTGCTCTTCATTTCAGATCCAAATACTGACCACCCCGAGAGCTTACCATTCCTATTTCCTCTCTCAGAAACAATCTACCAGCACTTGCTCTATGAATCCCTCAGAACCTTGGATCCCTTGTTCTTCAAAACTCCAGTGACCTTGGCCTAGACCACTCTTAATTTCTTAACGCAAGATTGCAAGGCTGCAATAATTGGATTAGGCTACACAGATATAGTTCAAACTCAACTGCATACCAGAAATGTTGTCTTTATTTTGGCAAGCCATTATAAATGTTTATGCTGATATTTTAATGGATACTACTGCTAGGTTCATTAACTTGTCTCACACTCCTGCAAAGGTGGTGCTACAGCATTCCAAATGGTAGGAAGGTTTAACTACAGCTCCCACTGCAATTCCACTGGAATTTAAAATATTAAATACAAAAGGATAGCCGCAGACATACAACACTTGAGAAGCAACAGGATTTAAAAGGCTCCACCCAACATCTTCTCTGACAATGCAGCCCCAGTGCAAGTTAGTAAGCGTTTGTTATTCTTAGCATG
Organism: Hemitrygon akajei; assembly: GCF_048418815.1. Lineage (NCBI taxonomy): Eukaryota > Metazoa > Chordata > Chondrichthyes > Myliobatiformes > Dasyatidae > Hemitrygon > Hemitrygon akajei. The sequence goes on from NC_133129.1 coordinate 47,515,167, forward strand.
AAATCATAATGATTCAAATATTCAGTCCATGAATGAAGTTATGCATTCTCATCTAGGAAAACTATTGGAAAATCCTTGGATGGCCCATGCATACATTAACATGCAACTTTTAAATTCCTTCAGTTAAAACAAACAAGCTATTTGTTTCTCATATCAAATTGTGGATAGAGGCATTGCCTGGGGGTGGGATGTGGTTAGAACTCTGTGTATCATGAAATTCTATAATGCAAAGCCACTTCAAGTGGATTTTTGACCTCACAATCTACCTCATTATGATCTTGCACCTTACTGTCTACCTGCACTTCTCTGTAAATGTTACATATTATTCTTGTTTTGTACTTTATTTTGCATTCTGTTATTGTTTTACCTTGCACTACCCAAATACACTGTGTACAATGATTTGATCTGGTATGCCTTGCCAAGAAATTGGAGTTTCATTTCAGAAACAATGAACTTAACTCCATTTAGCTAAGTTTTCAGATAGTTAAAGATAAGGATAAGACTGAACCTCAAAGGAAAGTACTAAACTGAGTAAAGGCTATTTACAATAGTATTAGGCATTGATGGCAAAAGTAGGTTAGGATTGGGTGTCCACGTCTGACATTTACAGTGTAAAGGCCAGCTGGTCAAAATTCACAATCAACATTTTCCTGTGAGGAAGATAGGTAGAGATGGCAAGGTTCAGGAATTTTAAATGACAAAGGATGTTGTAAATTTAGTTAAAAAGATAAAGAAAGCTGATTTTGAACAAGGTTTGTGAGGAACACAATGGGTTCTGGTTAATTGGGCCATTAGTTAATCAGGTCAGTTGCTTATTCGGGACAACTCATAAGGAACAAAAACTAATTGAGAAAATAGCCAGGATTCTCTTCATTTATTTGGGTACTGTTTAATTGGGGCAGGAGACTATTGCCAAACAATTTCTAACTAGTGCCAGTTGCAAGCACTTTTGAGACAGTTAGATACTACCCCATGTTTGGAGCAAACAGTTTTTAAATAGCATTATTTGCATGTGTTTGTGTTCAGAAAGCAGTGATTTTTATCACTGATGGTGACAAGAAGTGAGCAAGCCGTTTTGCTCACTGTGGTTTCAAGCATTCAGGCTTGGAGATGTCAGAAACGGCCAGCAGTGAAAGTGAAATAAAAACTTAAGAAATAGGAGCCTGAGTAGGCAATCCGGCCCATTGAGCCTGCTCTGCCATTCAATGAGATCATGACTGATCTGGGTACTTAAACTTATCACCACCTACCTGCTTTTGTCCCATAAACCTCAATTCCCCTACTAGGCAAAAATCTATCCAATTTTATCTTAAATACATTTATTGAGGTTGCCTCCACTGCTTCAATAGGCAGAGAATTTCACAGATTCACCATACTTTGGGAAAAGCAGTTCCTCTTCATCTCTGTCCTAAAATTGCTGCCCCGAATCTTGAGTCTATGTCTCCCAGTACTAGTCTCACCTACCAGTGGAAACAACTTTGCTGCCTTTATCTTATATAAAATCATGAAAGCATTAGATATTTCTATAAGATCTCCTGTCATTCTTCCGAATTGCAGCGAGTACATTCCCAGGCATCTCAATCTCTCCTCATAGTTTAACCTCCTCATCTCTGGAATCAACCTGGTGAACCTCCTCTGCACCGCTTCCAAAGCCAGTATATCCTTCCTCAAGTAAACTCACCACTGGTCGGCAACCAGAGAAATATCTTTGTAGCACTACTTCAACGAGTTAAAAACTACAAATAATTTGAAAGTATCGACAATCATCTAGATATAAAAGAAAATGTTGACTTGGAGGATGCAATCATCAACAGTGTTGTACAAAGACAGTCCCCTAAATGCACTATGTGTTTGCACTGACCTTGTTTATTCTGTGTTCCAAACAACGCAACACAGATGAATTCCTCAGTTAGTAAGTATTAGGAACTAATACACAGTTTTATAGTACTACAGTAGTATTGGCAGTGTTCTAATTGTTCTGTGTTTCATTTAAATACATAATTTGTTACTCAGTTTGTCTTTTAAAAAAAATATCTTTTTAACTTTTCCATAAAACTTTGACTAATTTCCCATTGTGTCCCAACTAACTGGAATCCACTGAGTAAGGGAAGTAGGATACGACTCAGGAGGGTTAAAAGGGTATGAAAAGGTAAGTAAGATTAATGAAAATCCCAAAACATTCTATAAATGCATTAAAAATAAGAAAGTAACTAGGGAAAGAAAAGGCCCACTCAAGGATAGATATTTGGGATATTGGACACTGGATATTTCTGTGTGGAGGCAGAGGAAGTGGGCAACAGGCTAAACTTTGTGTCAGTATTCAGCCAGAAGAACATGGAGGATCATGAGCTCAAGGAAGGGTATGCTGATATTCTAGGGCAATATACAGTAATATCAAAAGGGAGGTAGAGTTGGGTCTTAAAGAACATTAAGGGGGGCAAGGTCTCCAGAACCTCAATAAATCTAACCAAGGTTATTGACTGAAGCAAGAAAGGAAATTTCTAGGCCCCTGACTTGAGATTTGGGCATCCCTAGCCACAGACAAGGTCTGAGAGAACAAGAGAATAGCCAATATTGTTCATCTGTTTAAGAAGGGCAATAGAAACAAAATTGGAAATTATAAACCTATGAGCATTGGGAAAATACTAGAGAAGATTCTAACGGACAGGAACTATTTGCACCAGGAAAAGCAGTCTTATTAGGGATAGTCACCATGGTTTTAGACTGGGGAGATAATGTCTTACAAACTTTATGTTGAGTAACAAAGGCACACTTGATAACAAAAGTTAGGAAGTCCTATTACAGCTCTATAAAACATTATTTAGATCACATTTGGAGTATTGCTTGCAGCTCTGGTCACCGTATTATGAGAAGGATTTGGAGGCTTTGGAGAAGTGCAGAAGTGGTTTACTAGGAAGTTACCTGGATTAGAGAAAATAGCTCTAAGCAGAGGTTGTTTTATCTCGAAACGTAGAGGCTAAAAAGCAACCTGATAGAAGTATATAAAATTATGGGAGTTCTGAAATTACATTATCATTAAATTTAATAAAATTATACAGTAGATTTCTCTCCTCCCCACCCCCACCCCCCAAGAGTGGAAACCTCAAATACTAGAGGGCATTACTTTAGGTAAACTGGGGAAGGTTTAAAGGAGATTTACAGGGCAAGTTTATTTTTCTTTACATAGTGGTAGGTGTCTGGAACACACACAGGCAGGGGAAGTATCAGTAGTAGGCATGATAGCAATGTTTAACAGGTATTTCAGCAGACACATGAACAGGTGTGGAATTGAGGGATACATACCAGGTGCGGTTTTAAAGTGGCAATGAGGCCAAATGGCCTTTTTCTCTGCAGCACTGGTCAATGTTCCATGTTTAATGACAGAGTCACTGATAGCAAATTAAGAAAATGTAACTAGTTCAATTACTCTTTCTAAAAACATTATTCAAAGCTAGTTACAACCAATGTCACTCTGAATATCAACTGATGCTTATCTTAAACAGTAAATACTGTAGCTCCCTTTGAACAAGTGCGTTCAATGTTTCGCTTTTTACTATGACGAGGTTTAGCTTTCAGGAAAGATGGACGGACAAGGCGTCCCGTGCTGCTCTCGACTGTAGGGCGCTGACCTTCTGATGCTCTCTGTAGTGGCGAGTAACTGTTCCATGAGCAGCTTCAGCTTCAATTGTTTTCCCATCTGGACAAATCAGCACTGACGTCATCAGCCCAAGAGAACCAAATCCTGCAGAGAAAATGTCATTATGACAAGACCAGACAAGGCATTAGTCAACCTATTAAAGTATTAATTGCCCTTCCCCCCCTCCAGATTGCTTCATAATACATTATTGCTAATATAAACTTGAATTACTTCTCATACATTCAACCATACACTTGTGTTTTTTTAATATATATATTTTGGGCAGTTACTTTCCCTCTCCCCCTCCCATTATATAATTTTATGCTCATCAAGAGAATGGACATCACCAAGGGAGATGGAAACCTGCCAGTTCAGAGAACTGCAGTTGTGATTATGGTGCTGTAATAAAAATAGCAAGTGCCGGAAATACTCAGCAGGTCAAAGAGCAACCATAGAAAGACAGTTAATGTTTCAGGTGGGAATCATGTGAGTTTATTGGAGGTGATAGGGTGTAAGAAGCAAAGGGCTGAACAAGATGAAATACAACAAGAGAGGATAGTAGACCAGGGAATAAAGGAAAACAGGTGAGGAACCCAGAGTGAGGAAGGTGCGAGTGATGGGCCGACTGTGGGAGGGGAAAGAGAAGGGGTAATGGGGCCAGGGAGATCAGGGAAAAGAAAAACCAGAGGTGAGAGGTTACTGGAAGTTAGAGAAATTGACGCTGATGCAGTCAGGGTGGAGAATACTAAAATGAAATATGAGGTGGTGTTCATCTCATCTGCACCCAGCCTCAACTTGGTTGTGGAGAATGTTATGGACAGACATGCCAGAGTGGGACTGGGAAGTGGAATTAAAATGTTTGGCCACCAAGAGATCCCAGCTATTACAGTGGTGGGAACGAATGTGCCCTACAAAGTGATCCCTCAGCCTGTGTCAGGTCTCACCGCTGTAGAGGAGGCTGTACCAGGAGCACTGTTAGATTCACATGTGAAGTACTCTCCTCCCTCACCTACCTACTTTCTCCCTCTCACTGGATTTACCCATCATCTGCCAGCTTGTGCTCCTCCTCCTTCTCCACCGTTTTTTACTCTGGCCACTTTCCTTCCAGTCCTGATAAAAAGGTCTCATTCTCAAAATAGCAACTACTCATTTCCCTCCATAGATGCTGCCTGGCTTGCTAAGTTCCTCCAGCATTTTGCATGTGTTGTTCCAGCTTTCTAGCATCCACACCCTCTCTCGTGTCTCTAATGTTTCAGGCCAGTAGCTTTTCCCCATCTTAATGAAGGTCAAAGGTAAATCTGTTTTAAGCTGCAGAGAAAGACTTTTTTGAGGTGGGGGCAAAGAGAATAAAAGGCTGGGAAGATGTTTTATTCAATTTCTTCATTTTCTAGGATCTAGATATCACCGGTAAGGCAAAGTTTAATGAATACCCCTAAATGGCCTTGAAGACAGTGGTAACTGTTTTTCTCATCCATGGACCGTCTATCCTTGTCACTGCTTTAATAAAGCAGCCAGCCTGATCAAGCAATCACCCATCCTGAACATTCTCTTCTTTCATCCTCCCACTGGGCAGCATTTACCAAAGCCTGATGGCACATACTACCAGGCTCAAGGACACTTCTATTCCATTCTTAAGACAATTGAATGGTTTATTTGTACAATAAAACTGGACACTTCACCTCACAACCTTTCTCATTATAGCCTTTTTCCTTATTATCAACCTGCAATGCATTTTCTCTGTATCTTGTACTAGCTCAACGCACGGCTGTATTTAATTGAGCCATAGGAATGGCATGCAAGATGAGCCTTTCACTTTATCTTTATTACTTTACAGTTAAATATCCTCAGTTCTGATGAAAGTCATTGACCCAAAGCAATAGGCTGGATTGCTCATGCTGGTCACACAGTTCCCAATGACCTAGAAGCCTGACCGAAGAGAGCCAAGCGTATCAGCAGCAAGGAAGCAACTAAATGCATATCCTGTTGTCCTTCCGACAGCTTGTGACATCAGCAGCATAACACAATTTGCTTCTCTTCCTTTATATAACAACTCAAACGACTAGGCCACGGTACATACACTGGCAAAAGCCATTTGGCAGACAATGTGTTACACACAAAATGCTGGTGGGACGCAGCACGCCAGGCAGCTTCTATAGGAAGAAGCACTGTCGATGTTTCGGGCCGAGACCCTGACGAAGGGTCTCAGCCCAAAACGTCGACAGTGCTTCTCCCTATAGATGCTGCCTGGCCTGCTGCGTTCCACCAGCATTTTGTGCGTGCTGCTTGAATTTCCAGCATCTGCAGATTTCCTCGTGTTGGCAGACAATGTGTGTCTGTATGATGAGAAATGTCTCCTGGACGACTGCAGAGTCAAGTCGTGAATCAGAAAGTAAAAGGTGGCGCAATCTGACATCCAGTTTCCACGCAAAGCCCAGAATTCACCAACACAAGCACTGATGCTGCTAAAAGGCTTCTGTGATTTCGTCTGTTAACTACTTCCCTCTCTCACCACATAAGCACGTGAATTGCTGAGTATTTACAGAATTCTCTACTTAAAATTTACCAACATTACAATATTTAACGTTCAGCGCATTTACTTGATGGTACCACAGAAGTTTGACATCTTCATCTATGGGCATTTACAATGTTTCCAAGGAAGTCCAAACCTCGACACTTTAATTTAACTATTTTATGTAACTGGCAGCAGGAACCAAGCACAGACTAATTAACAAGAAAATGTCAAGTGCAAAGACAGAGTGAAAAATTCAAAACCTGACTTCTATCAGAAACTTGTATGATGTGCATGTAATGGAACATTGCAGCTTAGTTCCTTCAGTTCTAATGGCAGCAGTACATGCCATGCCCATTAAAGTGGGCTTCCACATGACCTACTTGCTAGTTAATCCCACATGAGGAAGTTTTGCACAGTGAAGTGATTCAATGACCATTACAATTAGATCAGGATAGAGTTATGACCTTTCACCCAGATTAAATGGAACCATTTTGGATAGAGGCCAAAAAGCTGAAAGCCTGCTGCTTAACTGGACCACTATATCCAATGATCCAGCATCATTGGCAACTTGTGCATTATTAGTTCTCATTGCTACAAAGAAAATCTTCAGAAATTTTCCCTGTCAGCTATTTCACCCCACGTAGCCCAACTGCATTTTGCTTTTATCAAACCCTACAACCACGAAGCAAAATATATTCTTGGAAAATAAGTTCAGCACCTAGACTCATGTTATTTTATATAATTATTCTTCATAATCGTTGAATGTTGTTGATTTTTGTTGCATGTTACACCCTGACCAACACACCACAGCAAATTCACAATACATATAAATATAAATGGAGAATAAAGGTGATCTTCGATCCTTGTTGTGAACATTTCAGAGTGAGTATCACAAGGTCCAATGAGAGGCTGTTGAGCAGTTGGAGAGTTGAAAAGGGATTTTGCCTTATTCCGCATTAAAGCACATCAACAGCTACACAAAACCATATTTCCTGTTTACATCCCCACTTAAAGAAGTGACACGATTTTAACTCAAAGGATATACTGACATTTCCACTTCTTCATGAGAGTGACTTCCATCCACATGAAGGAATGAAAACCCTCTTGCTCATTTGATAAGTAGCACATTTCTTTTTATTTCTTCATGGGTTACTGACAACACAGGCATTTATAGTGTTTCACTAATTACCCCAGAACTGGTAAAGAAGCAATTTAAGCTTAATTACATTGGGATCTCCAGATGGATGGCAGATTTCCTTCTCTTGCCGGCACTGCTAAACCAAATAGGTTTCTACTATACAATAGGTTCATGGCTGCTGTAACTAAGAAAACTCTTCACTTTAAGTTACTGATTACTCAAGGTTAAATTCTGCAGATGTTGAACTAGTGCCTTTGGATCAATGGTGGAAACCTCTGGTTGCTGGAACAGTAACTAACCAAATTAACTCAGCAGGCTAGGTGGCATCTATGGAAAAAAAGTACAGTTGACATTTCAGGCTGACACCCTTCAGCAGTTCTGGAGGAAAAAAGATGAGAAAAAAGGGGGAAAAAAATCATCTTTTCTTTCTTCAGTCCTGCCGAAGGGCCTCGGCCCGAAACGTCGACTGTACTATTCTGCCTGGCCTGCTGAGTTTCTCCAGCATTTTGTGTGTGTTGTTTTGGATTTCCAGCATCTGCAGATTTTCTCTTGTCAGTAACTTAACCATTTTGCTATGTTGCCCTGGAGTGGGCTTCACCAGAACATCAACTGCCACGCGAGGTTTTAGCACACATGAATGCAGCATGGCCTACATGTTACACTTCTGCAAAACATCTTCAACATGTATAACATTTCAAGACACTTCACAACAGCCAGAAGGAAGTCTGGCACAGAGCTACAAAGAAGAGATTAAAAAGTATGGTCAAATCTTCAGACAAAAAGAAGTGGGTTTTAGAAAAGAAAAGTAGAAAAGGCAGATATGGAGACTTCAGGGAAGAAGCTAGACTTCAGACAGTAATCTAAGTGAGGGAATAATGTACAAGACCTTTTGGCCAAGTGACATGAGTGGAAATATCATGATATCATAGGGTCAAGTGCCTCAATGAAATGGAAATGGATTTTTGAGTTAGTTAAACTGGAGGCAGGGGGTGGGGGTGCGTGAGGCAATGTAGTATAGGTCAAAGGTGATAACAAAGCAGAATAAGAAACAAACTTTACAAGACAGAGACATATAACACGACAACAACTAGAAGTGGCAAGTCTGAGTGAAAACTGACACGGGAATTAGGAGGACTGGAGAAACATCAAACATTAGCAATGATAAAACTGTTCCAATATATGTGATGGTTATATGAGGCAACATGATTGTGAAAATACACGACTGGTATCCTCCTTTGTAAAATAGTGTCATGAACTCCCTCAAGTACAGGGAATGAAATCAAAACAGCACGGAAAGTGTTTACACACTGTAAATTAAAACTCACTATTTGCATAATGACAAAACCAAAGAGAAAAAGAGAAAATCCTGGGGGGAACCAATGCAAATGAAATTTAATACATCCGATAATGATTTCTTAAGGCAGCTGCTGAATCATTTTAAGTCTAAATGTGGTGGGGGGGGTGCAAGAGAGACGACAGAGAGGAGGCAGAGCGAGAATAATGTGGAGGCACAGAGACAATAATGCATAGTGTGAAACTGATAATTATTGCATATGATACCTTAACCACCAAAGTAAATACAGTCAAAATTACAATGCTGAGTGATGTAATTAATATTAACAATCCACTTAGCAATTGTCTTTATAGATTGCAGAACATATACAAATTCATTTTGCCAAAGTATACCGATGAATCTTTTAAAGAAAGTAGTCTCTCTTTAATTGAGAATTACCTTGTGCCAGGATGTCAGACTGAACATCTCCATCATAGTTCTTACAAGCCCAGACAAAACCTCCTGAAGACTTCAACATCTGTGCCACCATGTCATCGATCAACCGGTGCTCATACCAGATACCCAACTTATCAAAAGTTGCTTTATAATTACTGTTGGAGCAAAAACAAAAAGTCAGCCTTGTCTAATCAATCCAACCACCCATAAATGAACAAAATGATGAACTCCAAAAAGCTGATTTTGCACTTTAGACATTTAATGCAAGCAGAGATGAACATAAGTTTACAAGATATGTCATGGTGTGTTCTGGCAAGTTTGTTACTGATTCGCCATACCATGGCAGCCACATGAATCATATAAATCATGACAGCATTTCAATAACAAGATCTTCTGTGGTTAAATTTCAGGAACCAATTCCAAGATATCCCTAGCGAATAGTGCAATTACATTTGGTATTTGGCAGTAATGGCTCCAGGCATCTAACTTTTACAGCATTGGCTGCAATAATAGTTATCCTCAGGAACAAAGGACTTTCATGCATGGTTACTCAATGTGACCCTTGCTGGAGACCATATGTCTGCACAATTAAACTGTCCAATGTGTAGAAATGTCTGCCAGACAGAACAGACCATATGGCCCCTCAAGTCAGCTCTGCCATTTAGCAAGATCATATGACAATGAACTCAACAACACTTTTCAGCTTATCTCTAATAATCCTACCCACAGCTATCAAACAAAACTTAACTGTATTTAATAGTTCTTCCTCCACAGCTCTCTGGAGATGCCAGAGATTCAAGACCCTCAGGGTAGAAACTCTTCCTCTATCTTAAATGGGTGACCTCTTTCACTGAAACAATTCTTCCATCAGAGAAAACATCCACTCAGCCTATAAACTTCTTAATGCTCTGTTTTTCTTTCAACTATTAAGCTAACACTTCCATTTAGAGTTAGAGAGGCAGTAAATAGTTATGAGATGTCTAAGTTTAGCTATGATACAATATCTTATGGGCTGTAGAAAATAATTTAGTTGTTTGTGTCTTAACATTTCACAAGCATGAGTTTCTATCTCCTTATGGCCTAGCAGTCAAAAGTGAAGCTAAATATCAGGGTCTAAAAAGAAGTGTACCTTTTGCAAAAGAAGTTACTAAAGGCTAGGCCCAAGTAAGTGGCAGTTCATAAAGCAGAATATAGAGAAGTTGTTTTGTTTAAAATCAATAAAAATGCAGAAAATGAAAAGGAGAACAAGTTTATTAATAGTTTATTGTAATTCCTTCCTCATCAGTACTGCTCGTAACCTCCCTCATAACAATTCAGTCAACTGCAAGTTAAGAAATCAGAGTTTTAATGGATGAGTTATTAACATGCAGAGTTAGACTGGATTATGAATAAATTTAATAAAGGTTTTGAAAGTTATGGAGGGGTTAAGTAACAGTACATAGGGAAAAATGTAACCACTGACAAGTGTAACAAGGACTTAGATTTGAAATAATTGGCAAACAATACAAGAGGCAAGATGAGATGTCATAAGCTGGAATGTATTTGAATAAGTGGTGGAAGCAGATTTAAATATGAATTTCAAAAGGAAATTGGATATAAACTTAAAATGAAATGCAGTATGCAAGACCAGAAGAGTGGAACAACATGGACAATGCTTTCAATGCACTGGTTAAAGCACAATAAATGGCCTCCTGTTATCTTATAACTTGTGATTAACAACACTGAAATGGAGTAGCTTGGCATGTTCGGTAATTTAATTATACAGAGACAAGATACATCAAATGCACTGAAATAAATAAACCTGATAATAAAAATTTATAAACACTAATCTGTGATGTTACACAATGCTTCCACAAATAGATATTGGTCCTTGTGAGTCATTTCCCAAAAAGACATGCAAATTGTTTACAGAAGCAACTCTAATTGTTAAATTGAAGGAAATAATTTAGGCAGAAAAGTTTGTAACACTGGCACAGAATTTTTCAATAACATTAATGAACATGGGGACACTGCTCTGTATTCACATTTTGTTTTTGTTTTCTATAATTAGGCAGTTCAAATGGTTTCGGCATGGACTGAAAGGACTGCTTCTGTGAATTTCTATGACTCTAATTATAGTTAACTGTTTTGGTAACCCTTTATAATTAGCAGTGGTAAATAGCATTTGCTAATAATCTGTACACTTTCTTCTGTTTTTCCTCTCTTCTTGGGCATTCTGCCTTTCACATTTCAGTTGAACAAAATTAAATATAGTATGTACATTTTAGTTCATTCACAGTACAAGGCCAGCATTTCTTACACATCTCCATTTCTTCTGAGAATGACTCAGAACACTGAGACTCTGACTGAGAATGACTCTGCCTAAATGACTACCGTCCCGTTGCACTTACATCCATCATCATGAAGTGTTTCGAGAGGCTCGTCATGAGGCGCATCAAGACCCTGCTGCCCCCTCACTGGACCCCCTGCAGTTTGCGTACCGTCTCAACAGATGATGCCATTGCCACCACCCTCCACCTGGCCCTAACCCACCTAGACAAGAAAGACACATACGTTCGGATGCTGTTCATAGACTTCAGTTCAGCATTCAACACAATCATCCCTCAGAAACTGATTGGAAAGCTGAGCCTACTGGGCCTGAACACCTCCCTCTGCAGCTGGATCCTAGACTTCCTGACTGGGAGACCTCAGTCAGTCCGGATCGGGAGCAGCATCTCCAACACCATCACACTGAGCACGGGGGCTCCCCAGGGCTGTGTGCTCAGTCCACTGCTGTTCACTCTGCTGACCCACGACGGTGCTGCAACACACAGCTCGAATAATATCATCAAGTTCGCCGATGACATGACCGTGGTGGGTCTCATCAGCAAGAACGACAAGTCAGCTTACAGAGAGGAGGTGCAGCGGCTAATGGACTGGTGCAGAGCCAACAACGTGTCTCTTAATGTGAACAAAACAAAAGAGATGGTTGTTGACTTCAGGAGGGCACAGAGCGACCACTCCCCGCTGAACATCGACGACTCTTCTGTAGAGATCATTAAGAGACCAAATTTCTTGGTGTTCACCTGGCGGAGAATCTCACCTGGTCCCTCAACACCAGCTCCATAGCAAAGAAAGCCCAGCAGCGTCTCTACTTTTTGTGAAGGCTGAGGAAAGTCCATCTCCCACCTCCCATCCTCATCACATTCTACAGGGGTTGTATTGTGAGCATCCTGAGCAGCTGCATCATTGCCTGGTTTGGAAATTGCACCATCTCGGATCGCAACACCCTGCAACGGATAGTGAGGTCAGCTGAGAAGATCATCGGGGTCTCTCTTCCTGCCATCACGGACATTTACACTACACGCTGCATCCGCAAAGGAAACAGCATTATGAAGGACCCCATGCACCCCTCATACAATCTCTTCTCCCTCCTGCCGTCTGGGAAAAGGCTCCGAAGCATTTGGGCTCTCACGACCAGACTGTATAACAGTTTCTTCCCCCAAGCTATCAAGACTCCTCAATACCCAAAGCCTGGACTAACACTTTGCCCTACTGTCCTGTTTATTATTTATTGTAATGCCTGCACTGTTTTTGTGCACTTTATGCAGTCCAGTGTAGGCCTGTAGTCTAGTTTAGCTTTCTTTGTGTTTTTTTTAATTACATAATTCAGTCTAGTTTTTTGTACTGTGTCATGTAACACCATGGTCCTGAAAAACATTGTCTCATTCTTACTATGTACTGTACCAGCAGTTATGGTCGAAATGACAATAAAAGTGACTTGACTTGACTTGGAATCATCTGCATTAGTGTACAACACAAAGGCACTTGCACAATTTTGAAACTTGGGGAACTGTAAGACTTTTGCCCAGTGGGAACAAATGGGACAACATTATCAAGTCTGGATGGTGTGTAAATTGGGAGAAGTAAATAGTCCCTAGGTTTCCTGTATTTAAACTTTATTTTCTTACAACATAGAAGGCAAGTCACCTCTTCAAATGAATATCAGCTCTCAGAGCAATCCCATCACTCCCATTGCCATCATCCTTACTATCTCACAAGCTCATCATCTCCAGATTCTCCTATCATCCACTTACCCGACAGGTAATTTATAGCAGCCCAGTTCAGGGTGTTTCTGGGATTTGAGAAACCAGAATACCTGGAGGAAACTCAGAGGCCACATGGAAAAGATGCAAACTCCGCACCGTTAACCCGCATTTAGCAAACCTACAGCAGAAAATATTCTTTTCATTAGATTCTCTGGGAAAACTTACTGATCAAAAATATCCTGGAATATGTCCTTAAACCTTCCATCATATGCCTTCATAATAGTGTTTTTGGTACTCATATAAAGAGGCCACTTCTTGGATAGGGCATATTGGAAGCAGCTGTGTGCAAATCCTGTAATAGACTGGTATTAAAAAGGTGAAAAGATTATTCACATTATATTATTGTACAAGAGTTAGAACATCATGTTGCAGTTATAATAACTATCAGTTAGACCACTCTTGACAGACACCATTGTGGCAGAATGTAGATTAAGAGATGGAGAGAACAAATGAAGGTTTAAAACATCCAAAGGACTGTTTCACTGAAGAAAAGACAGAAGTAACAGAATACAAGATAATTAATGTGAGGACCTATTCAAGCAGTAACACAGTCCAAAACAGAGTAAACAAGGCCGATAATCTGCAAAAAGGACTATCGAAATGATATGGTGTTAGAAAACAGAAAAAGAGTGTAGACTATGGTATTAAGAACAAGCGTAGCCCAAAAAAAAAACCTGGAGTCAACGTGACACAGCCACAGGAAAGGTTTTGAGAGATAGATTGATTTTCATCTATTAAGTATTTCTTCTTTGTACTGAATGCAACTTCCTTAATAAATCTGTCATATTTATAACCAATATAGCTGAACATTGTGGTTCACTACAGTCATGACTGAAACTCTCTACATTAAATTTTCTCTGTAAAATAAACCCACTAACTGAGTAATCTTCCAGATGGGGGAAGAGGGAGGACAGGGAAAAAGGGGAATAAGAGGAGATAGTCTTTTGCCAAGTATCTGGACAGTAAATTGAATGCAGTCTATTATCTCCCATGCATTGTAAATGTTTGCTCAACAGTTTAATTTATATTAGTAGATTTGACTTTTGAGAAATTAAGTCTTAACATTTTCTAAAAGTATTGTCAGCTTTATTCTGAACTGTTGATTTATTCCTTGAGCCTGGCACAAAGCAACAAACAAGAGAGAATCTGCAGATTCTGGAAATCTAAGCAACACACACAAAATGCTGGAAGAACTCATCAGGCCTGACAGCATGAAGGGTCTCAGCCTGAAATGTCGACTATACTCTTTTCCATAGTTGCTGCCAGGCCTGCTGAGTTTCTCCAGCATTTTATGTGTGTCACAAAGAAACAAAGCTTGTCCAGGTCTCCACCACTGTCACGTTCAATTACTCACTTCAGAAATGCTCACTACCACACACGTGTCTTCTACACCAAACCAACTAATGTGCATCGAGTTGTAGAAGTCTTGTACAGTATAAATACAGCTGCCAGAGTTGGGTTGATGTTTTCACATAGAATCTGGGCAAATGGTGTAATTATAACACTAGACCTCTCCCTGTAACTTCTGCAGCACCACCTCTCCACCTCCTCTCCCAACTGACATGCTATCCTGACTGTGGGGAAGAAGCATCACTTGGCTCCCTACCTAACACCAAAATGGACAAGTCGTTTTGACCTTCCAGGGTAATTGGAGATAAGCAACGAATGCTCAGAATTTAAAGAAAGGAATCAAAATTCAGTCAGTTTGAAACGTCTTACCTCATCAGTGTTGTACATTCCCATTCCCACTCCTCCACCAGGGAAGTCAAACACATTCCATTCCAGGGATTCACTTCCATCTTTGGGGAGGAAGACAAGCTTAAAGTTGCCTGGGCTGTCCATGACAAAATCTATCGCTTGATACTGAAATGGAATTATTGTTAACATTAGATACAATTCAAAATAAAACAAGTAATCAATAAAAGGCCTTTCAATATAACTCTCCACTCTTGATTCCCAAAACAGATGCAAGTGCTGCCCCCAAATGAGATTCATTCTATTCTCCTGTATTTTCATAATGATTCTCTAGTTCTTGGTTTTATTGACATCTACCGTATGCTGATGTTTTGGAGGTGGGCTGAAGAACAGAAGAGATGCAGTGGTCAGCACAGCAGACATTAGTATCTGTCATCATTCATGTGACATGAATATCTGTACGGTCTCTCACTGCCATAAAGCAATTTTAAAACATGGATCTCACGGACCCTGCAAAGTTAGTTCCAGTCATACATTCTGTACAATCTGACTCAAGATTCAAGATTGTTTACTGTCATTCTTCAGTACACAAGTGTAACAGGGAAAAATGATTGTTACTCCAGATCTGATGCAACATAAAAAACATAATAAATATAAATGTAAAGCTAAAGTACAACTAACTGTTGAGTGTGACCATATATACAGAAGATTAGCTTATTACTGTTGGCCATGAAGGAATTAAAATATGGAAGAAGACATTAAACTCAATGGGTCAAGGACAACGGAAGTAGATGGACAAGATACCTTTGTTCTTGCCACGAGCTTGAAGGAATGGAGGCTGCCGTTTTGTGAAGCTGCTCTGTAACCGCCATTTGGTGAACTATTTGATGAACGAATTCTGGGATAACTTAATCAGAGTAATTGAACATGGACACAAATATTTTCTGTTAATGATCTGCTAAACCTGAGACCATTCTCAGACAAACTGTTTATTGTGTAGAATGGCAGGTTTGCAGAAGTAATCTCGTTGTCTCTACCCAGTGTGTGGGTGACCCACTTTGACTGGTCTGAACCAAGTCAAATAGAACAAAAGAAGTCACCTACACCATGAAATGTGTAGCCCATGGCGACATCCAATAGAAATCTGACACAGGTATGTCAGGTGACCTTGACCAATGAGATTGAAATGCAACATTTGAACTGATCAGGAAAGAGTATAAGAATGAAAGGCTTCAAATGCAAAGAGGCGAGAATTCCAGAGAGTTACTATCGCAAGGAAGAATCCCATGAGTATTGGTACAGAGGGATCAACAGAATTCATGCTTTAAGTTGGTGGCTGAGGGTCAACATGGCTAGTTGATGTTTGTGCAGAGACAATAAAGTGCGAGCTTTGACTAATTAAGAGTTGTGTAGTGAATTGTCTAACCTAGACCTGTTGATGATTGGTTAACATTACATCCTGGTTCTACCACCCCAATGTTTTGAGACAGCCTCTCTCAAAAGGATTTTATCATTAAGGGGTGCAATGAATGTGATCTCCATAAAGAGAAATTCAGTAGACAGCATCAAAAACTAGACAATTTTTTGACTTTGATAAGTCCTTGACCATTAATCATGAAGAATAGGACATCCTCCTTAGCTTTAGCTTGTCTGCAGAAATCGACCTGCATCTTA
The DNA here is from genome assembly GCF_048418815.1 of Hemitrygon akajei. Classification (NCBI taxonomy): domain Eukaryota; kingdom Metazoa; phylum Chordata; class Chondrichthyes; order Myliobatiformes; family Dasyatidae; genus Hemitrygon; species Hemitrygon akajei. Next base: position 47,531,640 of record NC_133129.1, read on the forward strand.
TATCATGTCTTGCAAGTCCCAATTTTAATCAACGGGTCCACAACAGACTGAAATGGCTTCACTTCTCTTGCTCCAATAGTGCTATCTTTAAAATTTTCCTCTTCACCTCCCCTCTTAATTCTTTGCCTTAGAATCTAATAGTTTTCAAATTTGCCTCATATGGACCTTACAGTGCCTTTCTACATTAATGGTGTAAAAATGTAGGCTGCTATCAGTAAGGACTCAGGTTCCTTCTTTCCACCACCAGACAATGCCACTGGTGAAAGCAAAATATCACTGTCTTATGATGGTGGTCGAAGCCACTCTTCGAAGAATTTACTACTGTGTAGTGAAGACAGTCTATCAAGTCCTTGCAGCCAGGTGTGCTAGAACAGTTGGGAAGGGGTTAAACTAACTAGGCAAGGTGATGGGAACCGGAGTAAGAGGGCTGAAGATGGGGTAGTTGGTACACAAGCAGTGGTAAGGTGGAGTGAGTCTGTCAGGAAGGACAAGCAGATGATAGAGCAATATTGCAGTCAGTGGGATGAGTTGCAGTGCAAAAAAGGGGGACAAAATAGAGAAGGGTGATGAATGCAGGACTGAAGGTGTTATATTTGAGTGTACACAGTATACATGATAGATGATCCTGTAGCACAGTATAAGATTGGCAGATATGACACTGTGGGCATCACTGCATCGTGGCTGAAAGAAGATTGTAGTTGGGAGCTTAACAACCAAGGGTACACATTGTAGTTAAAGGACAAGCAGGTACGCAGAGGGGGTGACTTGGTTCTGTTGGTAAAAAAATTGTACCAAATCCTTAGAAAGAGGTGACATAGGTGATCATAAGATGTATAATCCTTGTGGGTAGAGTTAAGAAACTGTAAGGGTAAAAATACCCTGATATGAGTTATATGAAGGCCTCTGAACAGTAGCCAGGATGTGGGCTACAAATTACAATGGGAGATAGAAAAGGCATGTCAAAAGGGCAATTTTATGATAGACACAGGGGTTTCAAAATGCAGTTCAATTGGAAAAATCAGGTTGGTGCTGGATCCCAAAAGAGAGAATCTGTGGAATGCCTACAAGATGGCTTTTTAGAGCTACTTGTAGTTGAGCCCACTAGGGGATCAGCTATTTTGAGTTGGGTGTAATGAAATGGATTTGATTAGGGAGCTTAAGGTAAAGGAACAGCAGACAGAGATCATATTATGATAGAATTCACCCTTTCATTTGAGACGGAGAAGCTAACATCAGAGGTATCAGTATTAGTGTGGAGTAAAGGGAATTATAGAATATGAGAGGGGAACTGAACAAAAGTTGATTAGAAGGTGACTTTAACAGGGATGATAGCAGAGCAGCAATGGCTAGAACTTCTGGGAGCAGTTCAAAAGCTGTCGGATAGAGATATCTCAAAGAAAAAGTAGTATTCTAAAGACAGGATGATGCATACATGACTGACAAGGAAAGTCAAAGCCAACATAAAAGTAAAAGAGGGGGCATATAATAGAGTAAACATTAGCGGGGAGTTAGAGGATTGGGAAGTTTTTAAAAAGCCAATAGAGAGCCATTAGGAGGGAAAAGATGAAATATGAAGGTAAGCTTGCCAATAATATCAAAGAGGTTACAGATGTTTTTTCAGATATATAGAGTTCAACGTTCAAAGTAAATTTATTATCAAAGTACATACATGTCAACATAAACAACCCTGACATTCACTTTCTTGCAGGCAGACTCAATAAATCCAATAACCACAGTAGAATCAATGAAAGACCACTCCAACTTAACCGAAGTGCAAATACAAAAAGAAATAAATAAATAAACAATAAATATCAAGAATGTGAGATGATCAGTCCTTGAAAGCAATTTAAGTTGTGGGGATATTTCAATGACAGCGCAACTGAAGTTGAATGAAGTTGTCTCTCTGGTTCAAGAGCCTGATGGTTGACGAGTAATAACTGATCATGAAGCTGGTGCTGGTGAGTCCTGAAGCTCCCATACCTTTTTCCTGATGGAAGCAGCAGGAAGAAAGCATGGCCTGGGTGGTGGAGGTCCTTGAGGATGTTGTTTTCCTGTGACAATGCTTCGCGCACATGTGCTCAATGGTGGGGAGAACTTTACCCTTGATGGACTAGGCCATATCCGCTACTTTTCGGAGGATATTCCGTTCAAGGACATTGGATGCAGCCAGTCAATATACTTCACTACATATCTATAGAGGTTTCTCAAATGTTTTAGATGCCATGCCAAATCTTCACAAACTTCCAAGTAGAAGTGCTGCCATTCTTTAAAGAGTATGAGAAAAGCAACAGTAGATATTGGACCACAACAAAATAAAGCTGGAGATATAGTAATGGGGTCAAGGAAATGGCAGATGAACAATAAGTATTTTGCATCAGTCTTCACTGTGGAAGACACTAGCTGTATGCTGTAAGTTTGAGATTGTCAGGGGGGCAGAAGTGAGCAGAGTTGCTATTACTAGGGAGCAGGTGCTTGGGAAGCTGAAAAGTCTGAAGGTAAGCAAGTCAACAGGACCAGATGGACTACACCTCAGGAGTCTGAAAGAGGAGGCTGAAGAGATAGCGGAGGCATTGGTAGTGATCTTTCAAAAATCAATAGATTATGGCATGCCACTTTTCAAGAAGGGAGGGAGGCAATAGAAAGGAAATTATAGACCAGTTAGCCTGACCTCAGTGGTTGGGAAAATGTTGGAGTCAATTGTTAAGGATGAGGTTTCGTGATACTTGGAGGCAGGTGATAAAATAGGCCAAAGTCAGTATGGTTTCCTTAAGAGAAAATGTTGCCTGACAAATCTGTTGGAATTCTTTGAGAAAATAGCAAGCAGGGTAGACAATATAATTGGTTTCAAAAAGGGATTAGATATATAGGTGACTGTTTTGAAGGAGGTAAATTGATGTCGTTTGATCAACTAAAGAATAAATATAAAATATCAAATAACACTCTTTTCTGTTATTTCCAATTAAGGGCTTATTTAAGAGATAAACTGGGTCAAACAATGTTAATGCCAAAGCCTAATGAAATAGAAATTTTAATTCAAAAAGGAAAAATTAAAAAATTTACTTCTTGTATGTACAATTTGATTGAAAAACAGACAATTAAACAAGGAATTCATAAGACAAAAATGGGAAACTGATTTGAATATTAAAATTGATGAAATAAGTTGGTCAAGACTATGCCTTGACAGTATGACAAATACAATAAATGTTCGACTTAGATTAGTACAATTTTTTACATCAATTATATATTACACCACAAAAAATAAATAGATTAAACCCAAATTTATCTGATCAATGTTTTCGATGTAATCAAGAAATTGGTACTTTTTTACACTCTACTTGGTCTTATTTTAAAATTCAACCTTTTTGGATAAATTTAAGAGTTTTATTGGAACAACTTATTGGAATACAACTTCCACATAACCCAATATTATTTTTACCAGATGATATTGAAGGGATAAAACCGAAACTTAAATTGAACAAATATCAGAAAACATTTATAAAAACTGCATTGGCAGTAGCCAAAAAGGCTATTGCAGTTACTTGGAAATCAGATTCATACTTAACTATGGACCGCTGGAATAATGAAATTTTTAGCTGCGTTCCACATAGAAAAAATTACTTATAATTTAAGAAATGAATATGACATATTTTTGAAAATTTGGCATCCTTATTTACAAAAGATAGGATTAAATATATGGGCCCTTTGAAGATAAAGTTATTAGCCATTTGGGGAAAGAAACAAATATATATATTAAAGTTATTTTGAATTCCATGGAGTATGTGGAGATCTTCTGATATCCAGGCAATCTTTCTTTCTTTTTCTCTTTCTTTTCCCCTTTTTTTTAGATGAAATACAGTGTTGGGAAGTGCATAGTCATATACTTTCATAGGAGGAATAAAAGCAGAGAATGCTTTCTAAATGCGGAGAAAATTCAAAAATCCAAGGTGCGAAGAAACTTGGGAATCTTTATGCAGGATTCCCTAAACGTTAGCATGCAGGTTGAGTTGTTGGTGAGGAAGGTGAATGCAATATTAACATTCATTTCAAGAGGACTGGAAAATAAAAGCAAGAATGTAATGCTGAGGGTTTATAAGGCACTGGTGAGTATTGGAGTACTGTGAGCAGTTTTGGGCCTCTTATCCAGGAAAGGATGTGCTGACATTGGAGAGGGTTGAGAGGAGGTTCATGAGAATGATTCAAGGAATGAAAGGGTTATCATATGGTTCTGGGTGTATACTCCCTGTAATTTAAAAGAATGATGGGGAATCTTATTGAAACCTGTTGAATGTTGATCAGCTTAGGTACAGTGGATGTGTACAGGGTATTTTCTACAGTGGGGGAGTCTAAAACCAGAGGGCACAGCCTCAGAATAGAAGGAGCATCCTTTAGAACAGAGTTAAGAAGAAATTTCTTAGCCAGAGAGTGGTTAATCTGTGGAATTTATTGTCACAGGCAGGTTTTTGAGTGCATTTAAGGCGGAGGTTGATAAGTTCTTGATTAGTCAGGGCAAAAAAGTTACAGGAAGAAGGCAGGAGAATGGGGTTGATAGGGAAATGGATCAGCCATGATGAAATGACAAAGCAGACTTGAGCCAAATGGCTTAATTCTTATGGTCTACGTGGATGTGAGGTATAGGATTAAGTTCAATCCTATCGAATGGCAGAGTATTCAAAGTCTTATGGTGTACTGCTTAAATACTTTCTGCTGAATTTCAAAAAAATACTTAATGGAAAATTGCCCAAACGCCTCATCTTGCTAACCGCTATATTCTGTGACTATCATTTCATCCACTTGTTCATAAACCTGGATAGGTGTGTTATAGCATAGGCTAAACACTGAATAAATAGAGCTACTTATACAATATCAGAATGCATTCACATAAACTAACTTTCAATAATGAAGCTTTTTGTTCTACTTAAGCTCCGCTAGAGACTTAAATTCACAATCTGGGCTAACGCTTTCTAGCATATTGAGGAAATATTATTTTGCAAATTGTGTTTTCTTGTGAATCTTTTAGTATTTTTATAATATTCTCCATACCTTAGAGCTGTTGAATATCGAACCAACACCACAGCAAAATTCCCAATACATGTACAGTAAATGTTTATGGCAAAAAAAGCTAATCTTTGATCCTCGATGCTTGAAAATGGTCTTAAACAATTGCCCCAGCCACCAAACCCAGATAGGCACATGTTCAAGAAATCTTCCCAGGATGTCTTACCTGATCACCGTATGCATGCCGTCCTATTGTGATTGGTTTTACCCAACCGGGGACAAGTCGTGGGATGTTGTTACAAATAATTGGCTCTCTGAAAACCGTGCCACCCAAAATATTTCGGATGGTCCCATTTGGGCTTTTCCACATTTGTTTCAGTCCGAACTCTGAAAATGTATCAGTTGGGTTTTCGCCATGAGTTTCTCACAATGTAATTGGATTGATAATTCTACTAAGTCTATGTAAAGAGTGTAGTTATTGAAATGTTTATAGATAGCAGGTTCTCTATTCTGAATCAGGGACACTTACACCATCTGGTGGCATTTCAGTAAAGGTTACTTTAAATACATAGAATGGCCTTAACAGTGGGACCCGATGACTACTCTCACTTCTTGCATTCCTCATTCCTCCAGGCTTGCATTTATAGAATCCAGATACTGTCCTGCTGGCCTACATGGTACCAAAGCCAAAGAACTGAGCTCCAAGCAGGGGCTGGGCCTAAAATTGCTGTACAAAAGTGACAACAGTGGGCTAGAACAAACCCCAAACACAAAACTTCTCTGGAGCCCTCTGACAGATGGCAAATCCCTGTCCTTTCTTTGCTGACTGAATATTCTGGACAGATCTTACAATGTTTCTGAATCTCTCAGTTTCTGAATGTTTCTGAATACTAAAAAAGAGTAATAGAATTTAACATTGGAAAAAAAAAGCAAAGCACAAACAACATTAAAAATGTAACACAGCTTTTTCCTTCTCAAGTCTTTTACTCCCCATTCACCGAAAGGACTTGTAGATCATACACAAGTTCTAGACTGACAGAAAGTTCAAAAACCATTTCCATATAAGGATTAGTAAGGAACCTCAGCAAGTTTCCTCAGGATTCGAGGGGTCATATAGTCCACTCTTGCTTCTATTTCTTGTATCTTTCTATTCTATTCTCTTTACTATTTGTACCATCATTTTACCAACCAACCACAAAGAATGCTAAGATGGCCATCCGTTATCTGAACAGAAAGCTGTTAATAGCCATCAGCAAGTCCAGACCTCATCTTCTATTGACAGTCATTTTACATATTTGCTTATAAAGTCACACCTCACTATAAACTATTAATGTCTATACAAGTACAAATACCAAACTATGCAGAAAAAAAGAATACTTTGCACATCAAGTGACATCCCACAAATTTGTAATCTAACATGATTCTTTGGTGCATATTGAGGGCATAAGATACTCATTTTCAATAAAACATTAAACTAAGGTCCCAGCCAATAGAATGTATACTGACAGAGAAATACAGCTAAGAAATAGGTAGAGGATTTGTGGAGAGAGAAACAGTTCTGATGTCAGGTCACTTAGTTGAAACATTAACCTTTCTTTCTCTCTAGAGATGCTGCCCAACTTGTTGAAATTTTGAAACATTTCTAAAAGTTTTATTCTGTATTTCCAGCACTGGCACTTTTTTTTTTGGAATAATACAAGAAACTTAACCACAAGGTTTGCAACTTCACATGTTCACACTCTAGTCCCAAACATTCAAGTGGGTAGGTTCCAGATATACACTTTAATTATGTTAATGAAACAATAGATAAAGCAATCATGAAAACACAAAAAAAAAGAATATCCACATTTTAAATTTGGACTACAAATCATACAGTGGGCTATTAATGAATAACATGAAATTAAAAGACTACAAACTAATCTACTGCATACCTTCCACACGGGCTTCATCTGGTGTAATGGTGGCACATTTCACTGCAACTCCATATTTTTGGGTTGCCAATGCAGACTCAATTGTCACCTGGTCCTCTGTTTTATCTCGACTGGGGAGACCAAGATCGAAGTATTTCAACTCCACATTAACATTAGGAAGAATAAGCTGTAAAGTAGATAACAGCATACCATTAACGTGTATTATGGCGACAAGCAAGTGTGTACTTGATTCAGCAGACACTTCGCCACCTTTGGCAAAATGCATCAAATCATGGTACTGCTCAGCATACTAGCAGAACTTTTATAATACAAACAGCATCTAACAACTTGGGCAGGGCTTCTATAATGCTACATCTTCCAGATTCCTTTGAAATAATTCCATTCCTTCTGGGGTTACATGCAATTAGCAGGCCAGATTAACTGGTCTCACAAGTGGTTGCAATAATTCAGCTTTAAATGCCAATTACACATGGTCAGGACAATTAGAATCCATAAAAGGTTAACTTGTTGCCTTGAAATTTGTATCATCCACATCAAAGGATTGCCCTAGAAAGAAAATAGTCAAAAGTCTCACAGATATTTTACGATACTTCCGGGCTGATCCTAAACAATGTCCACAAATCATGCACTTAGAGGTTCCACGTTTGAGTCAAGCTGTAAGACTTAATACATTCTACAGATTTTGCACAGAAGGGTTCAGGAATGATGGCACTTCTCCTGGCAGCCTCCAAGGCAGCTGAACACAGTCAACATTGCAAAGGCAAGATCAGTCTTCTGGAGAGTGAACCTGCAATAAGCATCTTACCCAGATGGTATCATTGCCTATGTCCCTAGATTTTGCATAGATCAACCAGTGGGGTATCTGCAGACATGTTTAACTTCTCCTGATTCAATCTGAAGTTCACTCTTGCTTTAAGAAGACTACTATCATCCCAGTATCTAAGAAAAATAAAGCAATGAGTACTACCCAGTGGTTCTAACATCCACCATCATGAAATACTTTGAGTAGCCGATCATGGCATACTTACCTCCAGCCTCCGTTGACAACCTCGGCAATTGCAAGTTATCAAAGGCTGAAACAGGTCTAAGGCAGACACCATCTCCTGGCCTTACACTCCTCTCTGGAGCACATGGACACTAAAGACACCTACACTAGACTATTTATTGACCAGACCTTTGTTAAGTATTCAGTACAAATCAATAAGTATAGGCTGCAAATGTTCTGTCTTGATTATTCTCAACTATGGTGCCCTATAAGCCTGTAACTCACCCTCACTCTGTTCCCTGTACATTCATACTTTGTGGTCATATTCGGCCTCAATTCTGTCTGAAAGTTTGAAGATGATACCACTATAATGGGTTGTAACTCAAATACTGATGAGTCACGGTGTAGGAAAGAGATCAAGAACCGAAAGGTATTATGATGACAAAAAGACATCAATGTCAACAAAAGACTTTAGGAAGGAGACGGTGCACATGCTCCTGTTACATCAATGGTGCTGAGATCAAGGAAGTTGAGTGCTTCAAGCTCCTTGGAGTTGTCGGATTCTGATGTTTTAATCCAACATTCCTTCAGAAGTCAGGAAAGTGGCACAAAACTTGTTGACCCAGGACAGGCTACTGGTAATGTTCACTCAGTTGGATCTAACTATTTAATTCTTAGATTAGACAGTTTAATTGTTACTTTCTTTGCAGTTTAACAATTAGCCAACTACTTGTATTTTAAGAAGTTCTTATACAAGTAGTTTAATATGCTTCCTAGTGGCCACAGTATGTATATAAAGTTGTTTAATGTGTTCCCTAGTGGTTACACTGGTTTGATTCTGGAAGCTTCTCTTGGTGCTGCATTATTTGAATAAGAGCTTTCTCATTGGTTGAATCTATGAATTTGAATGGAATTTTCCAGGTGGGTATAAAAGTAGCTGACCACAAGGCAGTGCCATTTAGTTCTTTTGTCTCTCCCTTCACTTTGTAGACCTCCATCACTCTTCTATTCAATTTCTCTGTGTTTTATTAACGCTTAATAAAACTATCATGAAGGATTAAGTTTTGTGCCTTTTTCCTGACTTCTTCAAGAATGTTGGATTAAAACATTAGAATCCAACAACTCCTGTGCAGGTGCAAGGTGGCCTGGTATGGCAACTGCTCTACCCATGACCAGAAGAAACTTCCATAGGTTTGTGGGGATGTTTCACTTTTTGCCCAAGATATTTAAGTACATTGTTTAATCCTTTCCTCTGTTCACTTGGTGCAAGTTACTTCAGGAGCCTTGGGTCTTGAATGTGAAGAACGTGGGCAGCCCATCAGCGCTAGCCTAATGCAATAAGTGCCCTAGTGTTGGGGGGGGGGGGGAGTAGGCCTTGTAGAGAACACTGACAACTGGATTATTGTACCAGTGGATTTGGGGATGTTGTGGAAACCATCTTGGTCCTACCACCCTTGTGTTTTGGCAGCCCCAGTATTTTCTACATTGTTGTATTTTACGATATTCTATATGGTTTTGTTGAATCGCGCGTGCATCAAGCTGTGGTGTTGCTGGGTGTGGGAGAATGTCTGAACTCTTATTCCGTGAATCTGTCGGTAATGAGTTTTAGCACCTTGACCCCATAGTAATGATGTCTCCTTTGGCTGATTTCATGAGTATTCATGTGTAATAGGGTAGCAAATTACACAGCATCCACACAGACAGAGGTTTGGGGTAGGAGAGCACCTCAATCTAGGTAGGATGCTGTGTGATTGCCCTGAGCATTGACCCAGTGGGTTGCGTGTTTAAGTCTGTGCCGAACTATTGTCCAGTAAAGTGATTACGATACGTGGCTATGGACGCTGCAGAGGTTGAGTGGTGCAAATCCACGGGGTTACTGGTAACGAATGCGTGTGTATTGAGTGGGGCAGGCTCAATACACGTGGTTGAATGACAATTAAACTCAAATTTAATTGAACATGGAAAGAAAATAATAATAAATAAGCAATAAATATTGAGCAGATGAGATGAAGAGTCCTTGTGAGTCCATAAGTTGCAAGAACAGTTGAAGAATGTGGCGAGGGTCATTATCCCCAATGGTTCAAGAGCCTGATGGTTGAGGGGTAATAACTGTTCCTGAACCTGGTGGTATGGATCCGGAGGCTCCTGTGCCTCCTTCCCAATGGCAGCAGTGAGAAGACAGCATGGTCTGGATGATGGGGGTCCTCAATGATGGATGCTGCTTTTCTGCAAAAATGCTCTACGTAGATGCGCTTAGCGATGGAGAGGGCTTTACCCGCAATGCACTGAGTTGTATCCACTACTTTCTGGAGGCTTTTCCATACCAGGGCATTAGTGTTTCCATACCAGGCCGTGACGCAACCAGTCACTATACTTGTGCAGATACTTGCACATCTGCACAAGCTTGTCAGAGTTTTAGATGACATGCTCAGTCTTTGCAAACTTCTGAGAAAGTAAAGGCGGTGCCATGCTTTCTTTGTGATTACACTTACATGCCACATCCAGGACAGATCCTCCAAGGAATTTAAAGTTACTGACCCTCTCCATCTCTGATCCCCTGATGAAGACTGGCTCATGGATCTTCGGTTTCCTCCTCATGAAGTCAATAATCAGCTCCTTGGTCTTGCTGACTTTAGAGGCAGGGGTTGTCATTGCGGCACCACTCAGCCAGATTTTCAATCTCCCTCCTATATGCTGATTCGTATATGAACCTTTGATTCAGCCAACAGCAGTGTTGTCAGCAAACTTAAGTATGGCACTGGAGCTGTGCTTAGACTCACCGTCATATGTATAAAGTGAGGAGAGCAGGGGGCTAAGCACATAGCCTTGTGGTGCCCCTGAGCTGATGGAGGAGATGTGGTTGCCAATCCAAGCTAACTAGGCGAGTGAGGAAATCAGGGATTAGGTTGCACAAGAATGTATTGAGGCCTAGGTCTTGGAGCTTATTGATTAATTTTGAGGGGTTTAATAGTATTGATTGCCGAGCTGTAGTAACGAAGAGCATCCTGATGTATGTATCTTCATTGTCCAGATTTTCCAGGGTTGAGTGAAGAGCGAAAGAACTGGCATCTGTTGTTGACCTGTTGTGCTGGTAGACAAATTGGAGCAGATCCAAGCTGTTCCTCAGGCAGGATTTGATATGCTTCATCACCACCCTCTCAAAGCACTTGATCTCAGTGGATGTATGTGCTACTGGATGATAGTCATTGAGGTAGGTCACGGCATTCTTCTTAGGCAGCGGAGTAACTGCAGCCTGCTTAGAGCAGGTGCATACATCAGACTGCCATAGCAAGAGAATAAAGATCTCAGTGAACACGCCAGCTAGCTGATCAGCACAAGACTTTAGTACTCGGATTAGTACCCCATCCGGGCTTTCCATGGGTTCACCCACATGAAATATGCTCTCAGGGACTGCGGGAGTTTGTGAAGATGCCACTACGTTTTGACAGTCAAAAAGAGCATAAAAGGCATTGAGCTCATGTGGGAGCGAAGCCTTGCTGTCACCTACATTACTTACTTTCACTTTGTTGGAGCCAACAGCACTCAAGCCCTGCCACAACTGTCTAGCATTCTTCAGTGATTCAAGTTTGGTTCTGAATTGCCACTTCGCATGTGAGAGGGCTTTCCAGAGGTTGTACCTGGACCTCTTGGTTCATCCAGGGCTTCTGGTTGGGAAAGACTCTGAATGAGTTTGTGAGGACACACGTCTACAACTGTTTTTATAAAGTCCATGACAACCATGACGTATTCATTCAGATCTTTTGCCGAGTCCTTGAACACGGCGCAGTCCACCAACTCGAAGCAATCCCATAGCCGCTCCTCTGCCTCCTGTGGCCACTCCTTTGTTGTCCTTATCTCTGGAGTCTTGCTCTTTAGCACTGGTATAATAATCAATTCAAAGCAACTCCTCTTCATATTGGCCTTGGCTGCAAAATGGCTAACTGTTGAAATATCTTTTCAGCAATAATTTAAGCAAATAATGTCTTCCTTTAAAATTTTCTTTACAAACTTTAATGGAAAATATATCAACAGGAATTATATAAAAAAAGAGACAAAACTAAATATTTGTACACAAGGAGATAACAACAGAGATAAAAATATAAAAGGCAATGAATAACAAGTGCAGAAAAATAGTCCGGCTTCTCCACACACATTGTTTTGGAATCCATAACTGAGAGGTAATACTTTGGAGTTGTGGTACAGTCTGGTGTGCAAATTTTAATTTACCGACTGTGAGACAAACTTAGTTTTCTGGTCTATTAAACCTGAACTTCAAATCTTGAGTTGAAAATCAAAAATTTTCTCAAAGGTAATCAATTTGAGGTCGCCATACATCATTTATTACATCAGAAATGATTTCCCTTTTCTACAGCATCAAACTGCAGTTCAGCAAACTCAGTAGCCAGACTTTATTAGAATGGCTTCGAGAAAAGAATGTCTATTACACGTATGCTAATGGAACATTCCACTATGATAAAGAGACACAAGAGGGTTCAAAGGAAGTTCACAAAAATGATTCCAAATTGAATAGGTTGTCATATGAAGAGAGTTTGATGGCTCTGGGCCTGTATTCACTAGAACTCAGAAGAATGAGGGGTGACCTCATTGAAACCTATTGAATAGTGAAATGACTTGAAAGAGCGGATGTAGAGAGGATGTTTCCTATGAAGGAGATTGTCCTCTGGTCTAAGAATCTCTCACCATACCAAGCATCCTCTCCATATCTACTCCTTCAAGTTTGTTCCCTATTAAATAAATAGCCTCAGAATAGATGGCTACATATTTAGAACAGAGATGAGGAAGAATTTCTTAAACCAGAGTGGTGAATCTGCGGAATTCTTTAACACAGGCAGATGTGAGGGCCAAGTCTTTAAGTATATTTAAGGCAGAGGCAAAGCAGAATCGATGGGCCAAATGGCCTAACTTGCTCCTATATCTCATGGTCTTATGGTTTCTAGTGCTACAGTATGAATGGCCATTAGTTCTGCTGTCAACTTGGTTAATGCTTGTTGGGTTTGATCAAAGGCATACATGGTTTCATTCACCATTTTCTCCACAGCTGGTGCCATATTAATCAGATCCCAAGACAATATCGCAGTCCCATACCTCAGAAAGGCAATCACCCAAAATCCCTTAGTCTCTATTATGGATATCTGGTGTCACCAAACCAGAGGGTGGTGAAGTAGCGATGGGGAGGAGAGTTTCATACTGGACCTTTACCACTCCCCATTTAGGGGCCCTTATCCTTTCAGTTGCAGTGACATGTTAACTGATCAATGCCCTTCGGTTCCAGAAGCAACCGTCAGAATCCCTCTCTCAATCACTGAGGAGCCATCGGTGTACAGAAACAAATCCTTGGCAGACTAATAACCAACAGGATGCTGTCGGTCTCCATGTTCATGAATTAAGAGTGTTATTATGTGTTTTTCGTTGACATACAGTGTGAATTTTCCACTAGTATCAGGGATTCTTAATGCACGTACAGTACACAAGGTCACCTTTAAAGTTTAAAATGTTTCGGTTGTTCTTCATTAAGAGTCACAGGGTGTCTGAGCACTACTTGTACTTCAGCAGTTTGTTGTGTGGATGAGCAATAGTTGATCTGCCACTGGCTTTTCAATAGATTAATTAGCAGTAGTTTCATCTGACATAGCAGTTAATCTTTTTGTTTCATCACTGTTATTCTGATTTGAGTCACTAGGGGCCACTGTAGAGTCCATGTCATATCTATTCTGTAATTCCTCGGAGTTCAGATGGTGTCGCTGTTCCTGGAGTCCTGTAATTCTCCCAAGTTCGATGTTGGTGCTGTACAGGGAGTCTGATGTAATTCCTTGGGTGGGGCTTCCGAAGGAGTTGTTTCACATCAGTAGCATCACTCGCAGGCAGGACTGCACAACTTGAAACTGGGGTGGCACTTTTCCATTTTTTTAAGTTCTGTTTGAAATTTCATACAATGTATAGTGATTGAACTACGGTGTTCTTTTGCTCACCCCCATCATGCTGTTTTTGTTGTTTATCTCATGTTTAGCATTTCTTCTGATTAGTAAGACTTTACTCGCACATTAACTTCCACTCTGTCACACATTTTACTAAGCTTGTTTATAACTGTTCCATTCATCCTTTCTGCTAAGACTGCCGACTGAGGATGGTAGCTACGATGGAAATGTTGGTCAATAAAGGCCTTACATTACCTTTCCGGGCAAGTGGGTACCATTGTCGCTGGAGTTTCTAAGGGATCCCAAATCTCAATATGATTTCCTTCAATAAACATTTAGCTACTGTAACTGCATCAATCTTTCTACAAGGAAATGCTTCAACCCATCGGGAAAAATATCAATAATGACCAATACACATTTATATCCTTCACATGAAGGTAATTCAATAAAATCCATCGTAAATGCACTAATGGTCCATCAGAGAGTGGTGTATGAGATCCTTCCATCTTCACGAACAGTCCTGATGAAGTGTCTCCGCCCAAAACGTCGATTGTATTCTTTCCCATAGATGCTGCCTGGCCTGCTGAGTTCCTCCAGCATTGTGTGTGTGTTGCTTCCTTCCGCTTCCACTAGTCTCCCTGTATTTTGTACACCTCATATCATGCAATGTTCACCAACTTGATTTACAGCTTTCGATAAACCAGGGACATACCATGTTTGATTTACATGATCTATTAATCCCCTCTTCAGCCTCTGGGGAAAAGGTGTACTGTGTCCTGCGGGGCTGTGAGGCATTTGGGTTGATGGTCACTTCATGTGGCTCAGCTGTGAGCCTCTTACCTGCATCATTTGGCTGAAGGGCCCAAAGTTGTGGTGGGACCATGGAAGTAAAGGTCCGAAATCAACACTGAACAACAACTTTCGTACAACTTCCTGTTCAATGCTCCTAATGTACTAAGGGGCATTAAAAGATAATCTTTACCTTCTTCCAATCACCACAGACTCCCATCTAGTCGTCACCAGGACCTTATGTCATGGCAGTCCTCACAGACTCTTAATCATTGGTCCAAGGACCTTTGCTGCCTTACCTCTGGAAACTGCTAGAGTTAGGTGGGATTCCCTGTTCTCCTGATCTTGTATCAGCCACTGAACCTCATGGGGAAATCGCACTGCTGTCACAGTTCCAGAATCACCCACACATATTTCAGAAATTCCTTACCAATATAGGGATCCAATTTCTGATGCATAAAATGGTCATTTCCAGCCGGGTTATAATAGGCCGTACAGTAAAGATAACAGTGCCATTTAACCAAGTTGAAGATCTAAACAGAATCTAGCAGATCTCAGGAGGCTTTCAAGGCATTTCCGTAAAAATGTTCCATACTCATTGATAAGTGAGTAACTGCCACTTATACAAAAAAGGTTGACTACTTCTGAAATCGTGTAATCCAGAATGGCTCTCTGGTGTAAGCATATCAAATCCCTCAGGAGTGCAGGTAATAGCAGCTCATATTTTACACAATAAATCTCTTCCACACAAGTCTACAGCACATCTAGAGAAAGTAGAAAGATATAAATCCTGGTTCCCTATACTGATCTCCACTGGATCTAATTTCAAGACATTAATAGGTTGTCCTCTGCTTGGGAAGGACAGAATGCAATTCGGACCATTTGTAGTAATACTAATTTGTAGGCCCCATAGCCTGCTCTTTCAGCAGTCCTGAATATTATTCCATTTTCTGTTCTATCTTCTGTAGTTATTGGTATTGCTAATTTCTGCATGGAGGACTGAAGAGAGGGCTCTGAGTTCATCACTCTTACACCCCAAATGTTTCTTCAGATACGTTGATCTTCGTAGTGCGGCCTCATGGACTCCAGGCATTCCAACAGTTTCACAACCATAAAACAGCATACATCCAAACATTCAATTTCTGATTGAGATGGAGAAGAACGGTTGCCTTCTCATGTTCGGATGACTCTCATTCCTGGACAATATAATATGATGGAAACTGGATGGTAGCCTCGGACATGGTGTCCACTGGAAACCCACTCACATGGACTTGTATCTCTTAACAATAACAGCCACCATCATGCCTCCCAATGTAGAGCAGTTCTTTCTACTTTGATTAACCGTGGAAAAACTATTTCAGACCCAGAGTGTCTCCCCAAGGAAATAAGATTACTATGTACAACATTTCTACGGAATGACTACGAGATGAAGGAAATCAATCGGGCCCTGAAAAGGGACAATGGAAAAACAAGGAAACCTACACCTATCTTCCCTATATTTCCACAGTTTCTGGAAGGATCGCCAGGGATCCTCAAGAGATACCAGATTAATACCGTCTGCAAACCTATAAGGAAACTCAAATCACAGCTTATGCAGATCAAAGATGACCTGGGACTCAGGTTGACTGGCATTTACAAGATTCTCTGAAAATGCAGAACAGTGTATATTGGCCAGATAGGATGCATGGTGGGAACCCATATCAAGGAACACGGGAGGGTATCCGTTTGGTTACCCGGAGAAATCAGTGGTAGAAGAACATTGCATTCACAATGGCCATAGGATTAACTTGACACAAAACTACTGTGCTGCACCAACGGCTTTTACGACCGCCTGGTAAAGGAAGTAACTGGAATAAAACCAGAGGAAAAGAAATTTAACAAAGCTGAAGGTCTTGCTCTAAGTAAGAACTGGAATCCAATTGTAAACAAGAGAGGAGAGCAGAAACCTGATTGGATGAGGACTGACCAATCAGGAGGGAAGGACTACAGGAGTATAAATTCCACCAGGCTGGACAAGCCCAGGCATCATCCCTGATGAAGATGGCAGAGTTTGTCAGCGAAACATCGGTTATAATCATTACCTATACCCAGCTGGAAGCCAAGTTGAGCTTATTCGTCATATATGTCTGGAAAGCACTAGATACTTTTTCCCTTAATAGATTTGTGACACAAAACAATAGTTTTAAGTTTCTGAATAACTTTTTCCAAACCACTGTCCAGGTCAGGCTCTCTTTTACCATGGCCTATAGTTCTGCTGACCAATGACAACATACACCCATTAGTTCCCTGTTTGCAATTCTTCCACCGATCCCTTCCCGTAATTATTAAACACATACCATGCTGGCATCACTTTATTTGGGATAGGAAAGGACTCCCCTTGTCCCATTATTACCAACTTCTAGTCTCTTTTCCTCACCCTACTTACTGTAGTTTCTCTTTCTTTTGTTCACTCTTTCTCTGGTAGGGATCAAACTTATGAGCTCAGTTTCCATAAATCCCACTCTTACTTATTCTTTTAACCAGCCAGATCTTAGGTGTCCCAACACTCTTACCATACAGGTTTGGTACATTCCTGACACCTCAGGTGTCCCTGACATTCTTATGGTCAAATCTAATCATTGATACCCATCGTGGTTTCTGGTCATCATGCTGAATGCGTTAGAATCACAGAGAGAGAAATTAATCCACTCAATGGACAGCAGCACAGATTGCAGTGTACAGAACGAGAGCGGGGCAGAACCCAGTATTTACTACTCGCCTGGAGAGGCCACACAAAGCAAAAACCAAACTTACTTTTTGGTGATCACTCCTCTACTGGAGTTACCCCGGGAACAGGTGCACACCAGAATCCCCCCTTGGTCTGCTCCTGCTCCTAAACATGCGATCTTTGGTGCTCCAAATTCTGTGGAGCACCTTCTCAGTACATCTTATAACTCAGTGAATCAATCATAAACGCATTTATTTTACTTGCTGCAAGGGAAGACCATCACCACACAGGAGTCAGTGATAACTTCAAAAACAGACAGCATATCACTCTTTTATACCTAAGTGTAATCTGCCTGCACCGGTTTAAGGACAGGAGGCATTCTGTTTGTCTGCTTAATCAGTACACTTGCATTCTTCCAATAATGCAACTGCTTGTCTTTCTGCAGTCTGTCATATTTTCAAGGTCCGTCAGCATAATGTTGAATGAACACTATTGGCAAAGCACTCTGGTACAATACAGGTTACATTTTGTTACAGACAAAGAATGCCATTTTCTTACTGCAAGTAAAGTACATTTCGACACACACAATTTACATAAAGTTAGTAGGCAGCTCCAACAAGTAGTGAAGTAAAGAAGGCAAAAAATATTTTGGTGTTTATTACAAAGGGTTTGGAGTTTATAAGTATGGGATATTGTTGGAATTGGGCAGGGTATTGGTGAGCCTACACCTTTAGGGCTGGGCACAACTTTGGCCCTCACACAAACAAGGTAAACAGTAGCACTGGAGACAGTAGGAGGGAGTTTCACCAGGCTAATTCCTGAGATGAGAAGGTTGTCCTATCAAGAAAGACTACACAGTTTGGGTAGTTATTCCTTGGAGTTTAAAAGTAACTTTCAGAAAGTGACCACTTTATTAGGTATGCCTGCATATTAGTGATAATATATAATCAGCCAATCATGTGGCAGCACCATAATTCATAAAAGCATACAGACATGTTCAAGAGGTTCAGTTGTTGTTCAGACTAAACATCAGAATCAAGAAGAAATGTGATCTAAATGACCTGACCATGGAATAATTGTTGGTGCCAGATGAGGGGGGGTGGTTTGAGTATCTTCAAATGCTGCTGATCTCCTGGGATGCACACACAAGTCTCTAGAGCTTACAGAGAATGGTGCGAAAAACAAAAAAAAAATCCAGTGAACAACAGCTCTGTGGGCAAAGACATCCTGTTAATGAGAGAGGTCAGAGAATGGTCAAACTGGTTCAAGCTGACAGGAAGGTGAAAGTAACTCAAATAACCATGCATTACAACAGTGGTGTTCAGAGCATCTCTGAATGCATAACACGTCCAACCTTGATGTGGATGGGCTACAACAGCAGAAGACCACGCCAGGTTCCACTCCTGTACCTAATAAGGTAGGCACTAAGTGTATGAAGGGATTTGGTGTGCAGATGTTGAGATGCTTTCATTAATGGGAGCATCTTAAACAAAATGATATGCAGTTGGCCCTCCTTATCTGCGAGGGATTAGTTCCGGGACACCTCGCGGATACCAAAAAACACAGATGCTCAAGTCCTTTATTCAACCTGTCTCAATGTGGTAGACCTTAGGACCCAGCGGAACCCCAGATCTTATTTAACCTGTCTCAGTGCGGTGGACATTAGGACCCGGCGGCAGAACTCTAAATCTGCAGTGTTTCTGTTCATGAAAATAATCACGATCACGATTGAAAATAAAATGGAAATAATAAAGCAATTGGAAAGAGGTGAAACGCCATCAGTCATTGGAAAAGAGTTAGGTTACAGTCGGTCAACGATCGGAACAATTTTAAAGGATAAAGTGAGAAAGGCCCTGCCCCGATGAAAGCTACAATTATTACTAAGCAACGCAGTGGTTTAATTATTGGGTTTTGGGATTTTGGGTTTTTGATCCTCCACATCAACCCGGCTGGATGGAGAGCGCACTTGGAAGTGGTCTGTCACTGGATCGAACTTGGGAACTTCCTGAGCCCAGCGCTGAAACATACGTTCTTAAGTGTTTTATATGCATAGAAAGGTAAAATATATACTGTATACTAAGACAAACGTTTGACTAACTTACGCTAAATAATACTGGATGCACCTGTTCTGACTTACATAGTAAGAGAACTTGCAATTTTTTTTTCGATCCTTATCCACGGAAACCTATGCACATCCTCCCGTAGATAGATAGATAGATAGATACTTTATTCATCCCCATGGGGAAATTCAACTTTTTTTCCTATGTCCCATACACTTGTTGTAGCAAAACTAATTACATACAATACTTAACTCAGTAAAAAATATGATATGCATCTAAATCACTATCTCAAAAAGCATTAATAATAGCTTTTAAAAAGTTCTTAAGTCCTGGCGGTTGAATTGTAAAGCCTAATGGCATTGGGGAGTATTGACCTCTTCATCCTGTCTTCATCCTATACTTTAAATCATCTCCATAATACCTAATACAATGAAAATGCTATGTAAAATAGTTGTTATACTGCATTGTTTAGGGAATAATGACAAGAAAAAAAAGTCTGTACATGCTCGAACAACAAGTGCTGGAAGAGCACTTCTGGGTTTTCTCGATTCGCGGTTGGTTGAATTCGCGCATGCAGAATCCGCGGCTAAGGAGGGCCAACTGTAGTTATAAAGAGCTGATAATTTTAAGTGAAAGTATTTAGAAATTTGTTTTAGCAAACAAGAGTGATTATCTGGAATTCTCTACCCCAGAGGATTTTAGATGCCATATCATTAGAAGAATTAAAGGTATTTTGGAAGATTTTGGAATAGAGGTCTGTGAGAAACTGGCAGAGGAGGACTTGAGGCTTGGGGGAAATTAGTTGTGACCATACTGAATGACAGGCCAGGAAGCCTATTTCTCCTCCATTTCTCATGTTCCTGTGTGAAGCCTTTATCACTGATGATGTAAGAATTAAGGAAGAAAACAGCTAATGAGGATTCAAAAGAAGGCAAAACAAACTGAAAATGTACAGGTCAGTCTGTAAACATATATTAGTACTACACATTTTCTAGACCTATTCATCAACTTCATTGATATAGGTATCAGAAACATAAATCAGTCTTTCCATTTACATTTGCTGCTTGATCTACTGTGCATTTTTAAAATTTTACTTAGGGGGCAGAACGGAACAACCTTGTTGAATTTATTGTTTTTGTTAAAGACTATATCGTCTACGGGGAATGTGGTTGCTCTACAGCTAAAAATTAATTTATTGAAATGCTAAATGAAAAACTACAAGCTTAAAGTAATGGGGATTCAAAGTTCAGGATAAGGACAAATAGGTACCGGTAATTAATTGGAGGTTTGGAAGCAATGAACACATTACCGAAACAGTACCAGATTAGAATGTAATGTGGAAGTGGTACAGAGTGCACCAGACGCTGGTTCTGAAACTCCTGAACACCATTCTCCTACCCTACATCAATGACTTGACGCTAGGTTGCCATCTGAAAATTTGATCAACTTTCAAGTCACCAATTAAGATGGAAACTGATTCCAAGAAGAAAACTTGAGAATGACGACATGCATAATAGCTTGCAAAACACACCAAATGAGAATTTAATGTGGATGTTTGAAATAATGAAATGTTTAACAAAACAGAGGATTCAGGTCATTGGTAAACTCTTACATCATGATAGGCATTATGAAATTATTCAAAATATCTGTATGGTCTACAAGTTAAAAAAAATTACCATTAACTTCTTTTTTTTTTCAAAAGTGATTCTCAAATCAAATCAGCAAAATGTTCATAATCTTTGGCCTATGTAGGATAATTACACAATGTAAAATTAACTGGACAACAATTGATTGTATGGGCTAATCAGTGCCAATGCTGCTGCTTTCCACAAGAAAGAAATAATCTGATATTGAAAAAGGGCAAAACCTTTTTTTATTTTAGAAGTCCAATATATTTTCTATTATCATTTACAATTTAGATGAAAAAATATTAAATGATCATTGAAGAATAAATTGTAAAATTATAAAAGAAAATGACCGATTACAAAGAACACTTGGTTAAATCCAGCATCTTTTACCTTTTCTTTAATGAAACTCCAAATCACTCTGGTCATTTCATCTCCATCCATTTCTACAACAGGATTTTCTACTTTGACTCGAGTCTTAGCATCTGCAAAAAAAAAAATCCAATTATTGCCAAAGATGTAAAAAAGTCAAAAGAATGTGAACTCTGGTCTGGGCAAAAATGCAAACTGGGTAGGACTTTTGTAGGAAATCAAACATGGTGGAAAGATGTTTGCATAAATGTCAGTGAATTCATTTGAAAGTGCTACAATTCTGAGTGTTATGAGTTTTAGTTTTATCTTGGCGCAGATTTTCAATATAAGGCTGGCATTTTAAGAGAAATTTCCATACCCAGTCAGGTTAAACAAGATTAAGGAGTTCACTTTACAAGCCAAGTCAATGATTTATGACACAAGTGACTCTAAGTTATTTACAAAGGTTCTTTGAGGTATTTAGTTTAAAACCTGTGTGGGTTTTGTAGGTTCCAATTTTTTTCTCAGATCCTCCACACCAATGATATGCATTCCAGCTGGAAGCTCTTAGGAATACAAAATATTAAGCCACTTACAACAGACACAGTGGTATCATTTGCAGCCCTGAGACTTGTGCAGGAAAGGAATCAGAAACAGGTTTAGTATCACCAGCATATGCCATGAAATTTGTTATCATTGTGGCAGCAGTACAATGTAATCCTTTGTACATAATAACAGAAAAAACATGAATTACAGTAAGTGCATATATATTAGTTAAATTAAATAATTAGTGCAAAAATAAACATAAAAAATTAGTGAGGTCATGTTCATGAGTTCAAAGTCCATTCATAATTCAGATGCTAGAGGGGAAGAAGCTGTTCCTGAATCGTTGAGTGTGTGTCTTCAGACTCCTGTACCTCCTTCCTGATCATAGCAATGAGGCATAGAGTCAGAGAAAAGTACAGCACAGAAACAGGCCCTGCGGCCTATTTAGTCTGTGCTGAACCATTTAAGCTCCCTACTCTAATTGACCTCCACCAGGGCCACAGCCGTCCATACCCCTACCAAAAAATGTATCTATCCAAAATTCTCTTAAACGTTGAACTTGAGCTTGCATACGCCAGTTGTGCTGGCAGCTCGTTCAACACACAAGCAACCCTCTGAGTGAAGAAGTTTTCCCTCATGTTCCCCTTAAACTTTTCACCTTTCACCCTTAAACCAAGACATCTGGTTGTAGTCCAACCCAACCTCAGTGGAAAAAATGTGCTTGCATTTACTGTATCTATACTCATCATTTTGTATACCTCTATCAAATCTTCTCTCAATCTTTTAGGTTCAAAAGAATAAAGTTCTAATCTATTCAATCTTTCCTTATAACTCAGGTCTTCCAGACCCAGTAACATCCTAGTAAATTTTCTCTGTACTCCTTCAACCTAATTTTCATCTTTCCTTTAGGTAGGTGACCAAAACTGCAAATTAGGCCTCACCAATGTCTTATATACAACTTCAACATAACATCCCACCTCCTGTACTCAGTACTTTGATTTATGAAGGCCAATGTGCCAAAAGCTTTCTTTGTGACCTTATCTACCTGTGATGCTACTTTCAATGAGTTACAGACCAGTATTCTGAGATCTCTTTATTCTACCACACTCCTCAGTGCCACTGCAGCCCAACTCTTGTACCATCCGCAAATTTGCTGAACCAGTTAACCATATTATCAACCTGATCATTGATACAGATGACAAACAACATGGACCCAGCACTGATCCTTGTGGCACACCACTAGTCACAGGCCTCCAGTCTGAGAGTCAACCATCTACTAACGCTCTCTGGCTTCTCCCACAAACTAATGTCTAATTTAGTTTACTATCTCATCTTGAGTGCTGAGGGCCTGAACCTGCTTGACCAACCTCCCATGCAGGACCTTGTCAAATGTTTTCCAAAAGTCCATGTAGACAACATCCTCTGCCTTGCCTTCATCCACTTTCCTGATAACTTCCTTGAAAAACTCTATAGAATTGGTCAGACAAGACCTACCATGCACAAAGCCATGCTATCTTTAATCAGTCCTTGTCTATACAAACATTTACATATCTGGTCCCTTAGAAAACCTCCCAATAACTTATGCACTACTGACGTCAGGCTCACTGGCTTGTAATTTCTAGGTTTATTTTAGATCTTTTCATAAAGAGCATAACAACATTGGCTATTCTCTAATCCTCTGGTACCTCACCTATCACTAAGGATGATTCAAATATCTCTGCTAGGACCTCAGCAACTTTTGCTCTTAACCTATCTGTAGAATCCCTTAGGATTCTTCTTCAGCTTGTCTCCTAGGGCATCCTCAAGCCTTCTTTTAGCCCTTCTGAATTATTTTTTAAGTGCTCTCTTGTATACTCCATAGACATCTCATTTGTTCCTACCTGCCTATACCTGCAATGCACCTCTTTTTTTTTTCTTAACCAGTGTCACAATATCTCTTGAAAACAAAGATTTCCTACACCTGTTATCTTTACCTATTATTCTGACAGGCACATACAAGCTTTGTACTCTCAATATTTCACTTTTGAAATCCTCCCACTTACCGAGTTCACCTTCGCCAAGAAAACAGCCTGTCCCAATCCACAATCTCGACATTGGCTAGCCCAGAAATCCTACTCATTGTTCTGTAAAGTCCATTTCTACATGGGCAACTGCACACAATACTTTGAGGGAAGGGTAGTGGTAGTGGGGGGGGGGGGGGGGGAATCTCAGTAAAGAAAATGTAATACAGTCGGCCCTCCTTATCCGCGAGGGATTGATTCTGGGACCCCTCGCGGATACCAAAATTCGTGGTTGCTCAAGTCCTTTATTCAACCTGTCTGAATGGGTGGACATTAGGACCCGGCAGCAGAACTCTAAATCCGCAGTGTTTCTGTTCATGAAAATAATCACGATCATGATTGAAAATAAAGTGGAAATAACAAAGTGATCGGAAAAAGGTGAAACACCATCGGTCTTTGGAAAAGCATTAGGCTACATCGGTCAACGATTGGAACAATTTTAAAGGATAAAATGAGAAAGGCTCTGCCCCGATGAAAGCTACAATTATTACTAAGCAATGCAGTGGTTTAATTATTGGGTTTTAGGGTTTGGGGTTTTTGATCCTCCACATCAACCCGGCACGGTGGAGAGTGCGCTCAGAAGTGGTCTGTCACAGGATCGAACTTGGAAACTTCCGTTCCTGAGTCCAGCGCTGAAACATACCGAAGAAGTGTTACAATAATTTCTGTTAGCTACTTTATGTAGTATCATGTTCTGGTCACCCACAATCACTGGGGGTGGGGGAGAGGAAAGACCCTTTATACTAACCACCTCCAGATCTATTTTATTAATCTCACTACTGAAAGCATGTCGGTAATATTCAATTCAATGAAACCTCATCGCATTCTCCGGTCCTACAGAACCGACATTCTAGTTGAACTTGCCTCACAACAATTATGTCCCGTTCTGACGATATCCTCAAATTTCCTCACTGAAACTCTAAAGCTGCCCAGCAGTGCCTCTGCACCATTTTTAAATTGCTTTAAATTTTTAATAATACAAGTAGCATATTGAAAAAAAGGTTGAAAAATGTACAACATTTGTAATTTGTTTGTGATAAATAAAAGTCAGCTATCTTTTCTTGTCTCTATAACTCTCTTGTTCAAATAATCTTATACAATTGCTTGAGGCTTGTTTGAATATTGGCATCATTATCTAAAACAGGATAACCTGGTCGGTTTGTTCACTACTGGCAAAGCCTCACCCAAATTCTCAAACTGTTGTTCTCTGTCATCCACCCTCCCATCAGACTTAATCTGCAGTAACAGACATTTCCACTTCTGAGCATTCAGATAAATTAACGGTGACTCTGGCAAATTTAGGCCGAATCGAGCATTTTCACTTCATAGAACATTCATGTCAATGTTGGCATTTTCTGCTGAAAAAGACTTCATCTACAAAATTCCAACAAAACAGGTTGCCTATACTGTATACTAACAAAATAACATGGAAAATACATAATGGATCAATTAATATCTTAGGAAAGCATTTTCACTGGAGAGCATTTTAATTATAATCATCATCTAAAGTGTTAACTCTTTTTTGCTTAACAGAAGAAACAGGATCTGCGGTAAGTATTTCCAGCAATCCACATTTATTGTAGTTCTGACTTTAAGAATATTTTGCATTTATTCCTTGGATGGTGTGTGTGTGTGTGTGTGTGTGTGTGTGTGTGTGTGTGTGTGTGTGTGTGTGTGTGTGTGTGTGTGTGTGTGTGTGTGTGTGTGTGTGTGTGTGTGTGTGTGTGTGTGTGTGTGTGTGTGTGTGTGTGTGTGTGTGTGTGTGTGTGATTTGTTGTGGGCCTGAATTTTACCAGTCTGTTTGTTTTTTTCTTTAACTCAACATGCTTCCAATAATCTTTTTGCAGCAAATCAAAAATAACAACCAACCATACTCAAAGCTGAGAAAACTTCAAAGGTCAAAGTAAATTTATTATTAAAGTACATACTATATATTTCTGTGGGAACACACAAAAAGCTGGAGGACCTCAGCAGGTCAAGCAGCAACTGTAGAGGGGAATAAACAGTTGATATTTCAGATTGGAAGGGACTCAGTCCGAAACGTTAACTGTTTATTCCCCTCAATAGATAATGCATGACCTGCTGAGTTTCTCCAAGCATTTTGTGTGTTGCTGTGGATTTTCAGAATCTCTTATGCTTTCGAATATTTCTGTCGTTTTTTTTGGTGGTCTAAAATATGTAGAATGGAATTCCAACTGGAATTCAGATTGCATATTTTCACCTAAACACTAACTCCTCCCTCCACATGTTGTCTGATCTCCAGAGTTTTCTGTTTTTCAATAAACTAATGTATGTTTTGCCACCACGTTTCCACAGATCTGTGTTTGTGCAGCCAAGGTCTTTTTAAATCTTGGATTGTGGCACCTCCCAGGAACATAGCATGGTTTCCCACCTTGGTATCAAAACCATCCATTTTGCTTACCATATCCAATAAGGTGGGTATCTACTGTGAGAACCTGCAAGAAAATGAATCTCAGGGTAGTTTATAGTGTATACTGTATATAGCTAGAGTGCCTAAGTACTGTACTTATCAACGTGGAGCAGTGAGAGAGTTTGTAAATCTGGAGGAAGCAAAGGATGTTGGGAATGGTGAGGGTAGAGCGCTGTGGGATGGGTGTGAGACAGGTGACACAGAAGGAGTGCCAGGGCAGGGGGTTGGTGTGGGTACAGCCATACCCAGCCCTGAAAGACCAGGCAAGGTCATTTGATTCTAGACAATTAGTTTATTGATCATTACAGAATGTCTCTCTGGTGATTCGTGCTCATTCCCCTCTCCCTTGCCCCCTTCCCACTTTCAGTCCACAACACAGACCCATATCAGAATCAGGCTTATCATCACTCACACGTCATAAAATTTGTTTTTTTGCAGCAATACAGTACGATACATAAAATTGCTACAGTACTATGACAAAGTCTTAGGCACCCTAGCTCTATATATGTGCTAAAGACCTTTCACACAGGACTGTACGCACATTGATAATAAATTTATTTCAAACAATATTATTCTAAGTACTACTGCAAACATCTTCTGTGGAAACTTTGTTTGATCTGCTTTTGTCTACACTTCACTATCACTCTGATGTCTCATCTTCACTGCAATTCTATAGCAAATTAAATGAATTAGACAGGGCCTAAAAAATATGAACCGGTGCTCACGATGCAGCCTCCTCTACATTGCTGAGACCCGTCATAAATTGGGGGACCGCTTTGTTGAGCAGCTCCACACCATCCGCTAAAAGTGGCACTTCCCGGTGGCCAAACATTTCAATTCCCATTCCCATTCCTGTTCCAACACATCAGTCCACGGCCTTCTTTTGTGCCAGGATGAAGCCGCTCTCAGGGTGGAGGAGCAACACCTCATATTCTGTCTGAGTAGCCTCATACAAAATATTGATTTCTCCTCCCTGTAAACAAATTTCCCACCCCCTTTCCTCGCTTCCCCACTCCGACCTTTCATCTCTTCTCACCGTCCGATTGCTTGCCTTGGGTCCCCTCCTCCTTCCCTTTCTCCTATGGTCCACTCTTCTCTCCTATCAGATTCCTTCTTCTCCAGCCCTTTACCTTTCCTACCCACCAGGCTTCACCTATCAGCTTCCAGCTAGCCTCTGTAAAGGGGGGGGGGGGGGTTTCTTCTTTTTCTTTGTTACTGCATATGTTAATCAAAATGGCTTCTTTTTTTTTAAAGTAGGAATGCTTCTTTGTTACGAGACAGTGCTGGAAGCTTGTTTGGGTTAAAATTTACTGATAAGGAGAATTGTATTCCTGTGTAAACCAATTGGAATTACCGTAGATTTCGCACTACAGAGCGCACCTGATTAAAAGCCGCTGGCTCTAATTTTAGAAAGAAAATCAATTTTGTACTTGTACAAGCCGCACCGGATTTTAGGCCGCAGGTGTCCCACGTTGTAATATGAGATATTTACACAGAAAGATATTTAACGTGAGGATTTAATTAAATCCGTAAGGTAACATAAACAAATACATATTGCAAATGCTTTTTTTCGAACCGTGCCTCTAACACGGCTACTTTTAAATATACATACGTATCGGTAACACACAAATTACGTTGCGTATACTTTTTTACTGAACAGTGCACGAACAACATTCCAATATCTCCTAACGACTGGTAAAAATATATATACTGCAGCCTACCAGGAAAAGTTATTGATCGCCTTTAACTTAAAAGCAGCGTTTTCGCTCGGGTCTAATGCGCTCGGCTAATGTGCTCCCCCCCACCTTCCCGTTTATCGCAAACCGGTATTTCCCACAAGACGCGGCGAAACCGGATGTGATGTCATAGTATCCCGGGATGTACAGAAAACAAATATACTTAACACTTTTAACTTTAACTAGAAAATACTAACAAATGAATTACTAAGCGAAAATATTATAAACTAAATAACTGCCATAAAGGCAGCACAATGCTTTTCTTCGAGTGTTTTCCATGTTGATGAGGGTGAGTACAAATGACTGATTTACAATAATTTAATTGTGAAAGTGCGCTTGATTTATCGTACAATTTCATTGGACCTCTGTGAACTACTCATCAATTTTATTGGTCTACTGTTACGAGGCAAAATGTTTTTGGCGGCATGAAAAAAAATCATGCATTAGCCGCACCGTAGTAAAGGCCGCAGTGTTCAAAGCTGTTCAAAGCGTGGGAAAAAAGTAGCAGCTTATAATCCGACATCTACAGTAATGTTGTTCTTTCTTCTGAGTCTGTAAGCGATTGTTGGCGGGCATTTTGGGGAGATTGGCGCGAGGGGGTGAGAGAGAGGACGCGATGCTGTAAACTGGGCGAGGAATGGACCCCAAGTTGGGGTCCGAGGCCAGGAGGTACCCCAAGGAGAGGAGACGAAGATAGATGTGCTTGGTTGACCACTTCGGGTGGTCCTGAGCTGCGAGTCGAGGAGTTCGGAGGGGATCGAATGGTGGTCAGAAGACTTCAGTAATTGAGCTCCAACGGTTGTGCACGAAGTGGTTTGGACTTTGATAAGTTTGGCGCCTTTTCTTTATTTTCTTTTCCTTCATATATACTGTATCGTTATTAATCACTTAGTTATAGTAACCTTTATAAATTGTACTCATTTAATCGCATATGGTGTACTGTCTGTTTTTGGGCGAGGTGGGGACATCACACAGCATTCACACCAGCTGATTACCCAGTTTGGCGGGGCCGAAGGCTGCTCCCCCTAGACAAGAATGAGCTGAGCGAGCCTGAGGCGACCCAGGGGATTACATTGTGGGGGCTCGTCCGGGATTGATTTCTGTGGAAGCTGTGTGATCGCCCTCTTTAAATTATGTCTGCGGCGAAGAGTTGGTGTGCCTTTGCGGGTGTGCGATTGCTGGTTACCTCTGCATGTGTGTTGGGTGGGGTGGCTGTTGGTGCCCCAGAGGGCATTGTTCGAGTTCTGATTAGCGTTGATGAAATGGTGGTGGGGCCATGGGCTG
This sequence comes from Hemitrygon akajei, assembly GCF_048418815.1. Classification (NCBI taxonomy): domain Eukaryota; kingdom Metazoa; phylum Chordata; class Chondrichthyes; order Myliobatiformes; family Dasyatidae; genus Hemitrygon; species Hemitrygon akajei. Next base: position 47,561,076 of record NC_133129.1, read on the forward strand.
TCCATGCTGTTAAGAGAGCGGGGAAGGACTGGTGGGTATGTTCCAGCCATGGTGGGCTCTGCCCAGTTGTTGGAATAATGTCCAGCCCTAAAGGGGTGGAAGCGTGGGCAGAGTGGACCTCTCAGTTGTTGGGTGCGTGGCAGTGCTTGGCTGAGGGAAAGCGACAGGGATTGGTTGAAAGTTTGTGTAGGCGGGCTGGTGACGTTGTTAGAACTGTCGGGTACAATTACCTCGAAGTGACAGCTGCCAGTTCTGGGAAAGTGTGGGAAAATGCGTTTGGTTCGACTGGAAGTCAAATGCCGCAGCTGGGGGGCTTATCATATCCGTGGCAGGAGATTGGTGGAAAGTTTTTAGGGTATCCCTTTTGGCTAGGGGGGCAGATAAATTGCTTGCAGTGCCAGGGGGATCTGTCAAGGGGATCAGCTCCTCCCTCAGTTGTTCAGTTGATCCGAGAGCTGTCGGGAAACTTAGAGGAGGCAGAGTGGGGGAACGGCTTGGCGTCTCTGGGGGAGCACGTTCCCAGCAATGTACCAAGGAACTCCCAAAAGGAACAGACCCTATTCCTGAAGGCTTAGAGGGACCACGCACTCAGGTGTCGTTACGGATGGATAGAAGCCAAGTTAAAGCCATCCTCGGCACCGGGGCGCTGGTTAAGTTGCTGTATAGTTTATTTTATAACCGTTATTAGAAGCATTTACCCTTGATGACATTGAGGACACTGGAGGTTTGGGGTACCAGTGCCGGTGATTATCCAGACGACGCTTGTTGGTCAGTGAAAATGGAGTTCTTGGAGGCAAAAGTGGAGGTGACTGAGGTTCGTGAATCGTTAATGCTGATGTGTCTGGACACTGTTGAGACGGGCAGCGTTTCAGTTCTGGAGAGAACCAATATCCTGCTGGTGCGCTTGGGGGCCTGCCCGGAGGAGGCGGGTGAGAGCTGTTTGGAGGCATTGTCGATGCACCCAGAGTTTCGAGCTGCTTGTGCGGACGTGTGTAGCAGCATTGGGCTGATACCGAATTCAAACAAGAGCCGGTGGTGGTACAGCCTGGGGGATGTATCTGAGGGTGAGACCCTCTTAGTGGACGCTGCGAAATACCACGAGGGAGGGGAGTTGACCACTGAAGACACCTCGGTGATAGAGAGGTTGCAGCAACTGGCCCCTACAGCCGTGGAAGACGTAGGCAGCGTGTGTGTGGATTATATTGCGCTGAAGAGGCGCACTGTCAGTGACCAGAATATGGCCCTGAGGGCTGATGAGGCGATGGCCTGTCTGAGTGGTGCGAAGTGGTTTAAGGTGCTGGATCTGAGGAGTGGATGTTGCCAGATCCCGACAAGTGGGGCCGACAAGGAGAAGACGACCGTTATAAGTTCCCTAGGAGTCTTCCGGTCCGAAAAGATGCCACAGGGCATATCCAGAGCCCTTGCAACCTTCCCACGGGGCATGTGGAAGACCATAGGGGATATGGAGGTGTTTGGAGTTTTGGCGTATGTGGATGATCTCCTGGTATTTGGATTTGCCTCAGGAGAATATGAAGTGAGGTCGTTGCAGGAGCGGCTGAGAACTACAGAGTTAAAGTGTTTTCTGGACACGTGCCAGGTCTGGCGAAGGTCGCAGCTCGTGAGTGACTGTCTCTATGGAATCAAGTTTGAAATGAAGACGGAGAGACTGGAGAGAGTGATCTGGAACCAGTGGGAAAACTTACAAGTTGGAGAAAACTAAGATAGTTCTCTGACTGAGGGCAACAGAAATCCAAGAGCCCCGAAAGGGGAGTTTGAGGGGGTGAAGCAATTGTGGACAGATCTCGGCAGAGGGAAGCGGAAGCTGGAAGGAAACCTGAAGATGACCATCGACAGTCTAAATGAAGTGGAAAACCTGAAAGTTGACCTGGAAGAAGTCATGAGGAGGAAAAAGCTGGAGATAAGGGCAGTGAATACTGAACTGGAGGCTGACCAATCTTTATCTGCTGCTTTTCAGGTCGGGGTGGAAGAAGCTGTTGGAGTAACTGCGTCCCAGATTGAGATGGCCGGGACGCGTGAATCAGAACTGCTGAGCCTGTGGCGAGAGTTGGGGGGGCCAGAGAAGAAGCTAATCTCTGGATTGCAGGAGGCTGAAGAGACTGCTGGATCAGTGCAGGCCACGTGTTTCCATTTGGAGAAGATCAAACAGCAGCTACCAATCGCAGAAATGAGGAAGAATACGGATTTGAAGAGTGATGTGCTGGATGTGTGGTACATGCTGCCTTCTGCTGACTTTCCCTCGATTGAGGAAGAGACCTTTGGCCCTTCTCCCACTGAGTCAGGTGTAGTGAGGAGAGTTAGCTGTGTGCAGTGGAGGGCATGAGTGAGAGGTTGAGAGAGGAGTTGGTAGCGGGCCCAAGGTATCCCCAGTTGTGTCCTAGCCTAAGGGTTTAGGTGCAGGAGGTCTCAGAAGGGTTGGGGAACTCCCAGATTACTGTGTGGGGAGGAGATGTCACTGTTTGAGCTTGGGTTAGGGTGTGTTGGCAGGAAGGGTGGCGAGTTATTTAATAGTCATGAGGACATGACTTTTATTTGGTGGGTGGAGAGTGTAAAGGGGGGTTTCTTCTTTTTCTTTGTTACTGCGTATGTTAATCAAAATGGCTTCTTTGTTTGTTAAAAGTAGGAATGCTTCTTTGTTGCGAGAGAGTGCTGGAAGCTTGTTTGGGTTAAAATTTACTGATAACGAGAATTGTATTCCTTTGTTAACCAATTGGGATTAATGTTGTTCTTTCTTCTGAGTCTGTAAGCTATTGTTGGCGGGCTTTTGGGGAGATTGGCACAAGGGGGTGAGAGAGAGGACGCGATGCTGTAAACTGGGCGAGGAACGGACCCCAAATGGGGGTCCGAGGCCAGGAGGTACCCCGAGGAGAGGAGACGAAGATAGATGTGCTTGGTTGACCACTTCGGGTGGTCCTGAGCTGCGAGTCGAGGAGTTCGGAGGGGATCGAATGGTGGCCAGAAGACTTCAGTAATTGAGCTCCAATGGTTGTGCATGAAGTGGTTTGGACTTTGATAAGTTTGGCGCCTTTTCTTTATTTTCTTTTCCTTCATATATACTGTATCGTTATTAATCACTTAGTTATAGTAATCTTTATAAATTGCAATAATTTCATCGCATATGGTGTCCTGTCTGTTCTTTGGCGAGGCGGGGACATCACACAGCATTCACACAAGCTGATTACCCAGTTTGGCGGGGCCGAAGGCTGCTCCCCCTAGACGAGAACGAGCTGAGCGAGCCTGAGGCGACCCAGGGGGTTACACCTCCTTCTCCATATTTTTAGTCTGCCATCTTCACCACCCCCTCTCCCTCTCAGTCCTGAAGAAGGGTCTTGGTCCGAAACATCAACTATCTATTCATTTCCATAGCTGCTGCCTGGTGTGCTGAGTTCCTCCAGCATTTTGTACATGTTGAAATCTAAACCACAGCCTGAATCAGACTCAGTCTGTCAAACCCTCACTGTAATTCAATGTGGCCATCACAGATATTCAACAGAGCCAGATAAGGTCTGGCAGTCCTTGAAAACTCCAAATTCATTTTTGATCTGATGGACACAGGATCAGATTTAACATCAGATTATTGATTTAGCACCTATGGGCAAGCTACAGAGTCGAATGGGATGTAATAAATCCAGGGCACAGATAGATTAGGTACAATGATATACTGTGTGCACATTTTACTTTGCTGCAGACAACTGAAAGTTGCAGAGTGATCTATGAAAACATCAACATGCATCCCTAAAGAGGAAGTTGATGATTTCTGAAGTCATTCCTTTTGCCCATCTAGTTCACATGCCTGTCTGGTTTTCTGTCAATGGTTCATTTTATCTAGAGTAGACTTAGTTATTTTAGTATCTGCCCTAAAACTTAATGTGATTGAATGACTGGATGGCTTCTACCAGCAAATATAGTTTTTATCCCATCTGTGATTAAATATTTCTTTCAGTAATGAGGGTTATACACAAGATGAATCCTTCCAGAATATTTCCACTCAGATTGCATGAGACTAGAACTAAAGGTCATAAATTTGAGGATAAAGGTGAAATATTTAAGATGAACTTCTTTACATGAAGGTGGTGCAAGTGTAGAGCGAACTGTCAGCGGAAGTGGTAGATGTGGGTTCAATTATAACATTTCACTAAAGTCTGGATGAGAGACATATGGAGGGTGACAGTCCAAGTGCAGCTATATGGGACTGTCTAGGCCAGGGTTCCCAACTTGGGGCCCACAGACCCTTAGTTAATAGACAATAGACAATAGGTGCAGAAGTAGACCATTCGGCCCTTCGAGCCTGCACCGCCATTTTGAGATCATGGCTGATCAACTACTATCAATACCCGGTTCCTGCCTTGTCCCCATATTCCTTGATTCCCCTATCCATAAGATACCTATCTAGCTCCTTCTTGAAAGCATCCAGAGAACTGGCCTCCACTACCTTCCGAGGCAGTGCATTCCAGACCCCCACAACTCTCTGGGAGAAGAAGTTTTTCCTTAACTCTGTCCTAAATGACCTACCCCTTATTCTCAAACCATGCCCTCTGGTACTAGACTCTCCCAGTGTCTGGAACATATTTCCTGCCTCTATCTTGTCCAATCCCTTAATAATGTTATATGTTTCAATCAGATCCCCTCTCAATCTCCTTAATTCCAGCGTGTACAAGCCCAGTCTCTCTAACCTCTCTGCGTAAGACAGTCCAGACATCCCAGGAATTAACCTCGTGAATCTTCGCTGCACTTCCTCTACAGCCAGGATGTCCTTCCTTAACCCTGGAGACCAAAACTGTACACAATACTCCAGGTGTGGTCTCACCAGGGCTCTGTACAAATGCAAGAGGATTTCCTTGCTCTTGTACTCAATTCCCTTTGTAATAAAGGCCAACATTCCATTAGCCTTCTTCACTGCCTGCTGCACTTGCTCATTCACCTTCAGTGACTGATGAACAAGGACTCCTAGATCTCTTTGTATTTCTCCCTTACCTAACTCTACACCGTTCAGATAATAATCTGCCTTCCTGTTCTTACTCCCAAAGTGGATAACCTCACACTTATTCACATTAAATGTCATCTGCCAAGTATCTGCCCACTCACCCAGCCTATCCAAGTCACCCTGAATTCTCCGAACATCCTCATCACATGTCACACTGCCACCCATCTTAGTATCATCGGCAAATTTGCTGATGTTATTTTCAATGCCTTCATCCAAATCGTTGACGTAAATTGTAAACAGCTGTGGTCCCAATACCGAGCCCTGTGACACCCCACTAGTCACCACCTGCCATTCCGAGAAACACCCATTCACCGCTACCCTTTGCTTTCTATCTGCCAACCAGTTTTCTATCCATGTCAATGTCTTCCTCCCCCTGATGCCCTGAGCTTTGATTTTACCCACCAATCTCCTATGTATGACAAGGGTCCATAGCATAAAAATTCAGGAACCCCTGAATTAGGCAGAAAACCAGACCAGCATGGACTTGATGGGCCAAAGGACCTGTTTCTGTACTATTATATTCTATGACTCATAAATTAATTAAACATACATCTACCAACAAACAGTTGATTTATCACTCTTTATCCCAGAGACTGTGCTGTTCCTGTAATTCTATTTAAATTTTCAGGTTCCTAGTGATTATACATGGCAGTAGTTAGAAGATGTCCCATCATATACTACATGAACTGTACAACCAAGGCTGTAAAGATATTAATTGCAGATGACATAACTGTAATTAAGCCTAATGCAACATTATTGGGCATACAGGCAGAGACGTACATTTTCTAAAAACGCTGGTCAGGTAGACATTATCCAGAAGCCTCTGTGAGGAGAGAGCAAAGGGGTCTAGGAGATAGCGTTCTTCATTAGCACCAATATGGATTCAAAACTGAGATCCATAGATTCATGGACATTAGTGATTCAAATGGCAAAGCTTTAGATAGTGTTGAAGTAGAACAGCAGCCTATGATCCTGTTGAATAGGGACCAGGCTGGTGAGGCTGAATGATCTACCTTAAGCAAAAGAATAAACTGTTGGATGACCTCAGAAATGGAGCAGGTTTATTTATTTACTCACTTAGCGATATAGCGCAGGTTCGGCCTTTGAGCAGTGCCGCTCAACAACTCCAACAACTCCGATTTAATCCTAACTTAATCAGAGGACAGTGTACGATAACCAGTTAATCTCAAACTCAAGAAAATCTGCAGATGCTGGAAATCCAAGCAACACACACAAAATGCTGGAGGAACTCAGCAGGCCAGGCAGTATCTATGGAAAAGATTACAGTCGATGTTTCAGGCGAGACCCTTCATCAGGACTGGAGAAAAAGATGAGAAGTCGGGGGAGGAGAGGAGGAAAGACAAGATGGTAGGTGATAGGTGAAACCAGGAGAGAGGAGGGGTGAAGTAAAGAGCTGGGAAGTTGATTGGTGACAATGTCACAAAAGGAGATGGTTGTGGATTACAGGAGGAATGGAGACGAGCTAACCCCTATTGATATGAATGGACCTGGGTTTGAGAGGGTAAACAGCTTCAAGTTCCTCTGCATCTACATCACTGAGGTCGTCACATGGTCTATACACACCAGCTGTGTGGTGAAAAAGGCACAATAGTGTCTCTTTCACCTCAGATGGTTGAGAAAGTTTGGTATAGGCCCCAAGTTCTAAGAACTTTCTACAGGGGCACAATTGAGAGCATCCTGACTGGCTGCATCACTGTCTGGTATGGGGACTGTACCTCCTTCAATCGCAGGATTCTGCAGAGAATGGTGCAGACAGCCCAGCAGCGCATCTGTAGTTGTGAACTCCCCATGATTCAGGACATTTACAAAGACAGGTGTGTAAAAAGATCATTGGGGACCCGAGCCATCCCAACCCCAAGATAGAAGACATTGGAAGAAAGGGAAAGGGGAGGAGCACCGGAGGGAGGTGGTGGTCAGGTAAGGAGATAAGTTGAGTGAGGGAAACAGGAATAGGGTATGCTAGGGGGTGGCAATTACTGAAAGTTGGAGAAATCAATGTTCATACCATCAAGTTGGAGGCTACCCAGACAGAATATATGGTGTTGCTCCTCCAACCTGCATGTGGCCTCATTGCAGCTGTACAGGAGGGTTTAGACTGACATGTCAGAATGGGAATCGGAAGTAGAACTGAAATAGGTGGCCACTGGGAGATCCTGCTTGTCTGGCGTAACTCAGTACGTCTTTAGGCTGTGGGGGGAAACTGGAGCACCCAGGGAAACCCACACATTCCACGGGGAGGACGTACAGTACAGACTCCTTACAGAGGGCGCCCTGAGCTATAACTGCTACACTACCACCGTGTCCCCCCACTGACTTCCTCCAGCAGTTTGGGTTTTTTCCCACTCCAGATTCCAGCATCTGCAGTCTCTTTCTTGTGTCCCCTGATCTGCTTAAACCAAACTACAGGACTTGGCAAGAATCCCCATAACCCAGACCACAGAGAAAATCCAGAGGGATTAAAAAAAAATTTAAAGTTCCTATATGTCTTTGAGTATTTTTGTTAGTGATCGAAAAACAAATGCTGCGGATGTGAGGAAGAAGTGGTGAAGTATCATTCGACTGAGAAATAAGGGAGTTCTTTTTCTATCTGGCTTTCCCCACCAGCGATAAGTACAAGATGCTGGAACTCAGGCAGTTAAGAACACTGTTCATTCAGTGGCCATATTGCATACCTACAACAGAGCAAGTCAATTTGAAAGACTTTTCCTGTGAATGAACAAAATGTTGGCGAAACGCATTCTTAGGAAATCAACCCACGCGGACAAAGTAGAATAACCTGTCGAGATCATCGCAATTGTCAAAAGCATCACTGCGAAAGGAAGGGTGGAAATTGGTCTTCAAAGAAACTCACAAGGAAGATAAACGAGAACCTTTCACAGTTTGTAAAAAAAACCGCACAAGGAACAGAACGGTAGGTGACGGAAACTCGCGGATTTTTACTGAGCGCAAACTGTTGACAAACGAATTGCCAAGAGTCCCAGGCAACGCCAGTAAGAACTTTACGCACAAGCAGTCACGGCCCGAATTGATAACGCGCGCGTAGGGTAACTAAAGTTTTCCAGAAGCTATGGTTAAGCAAGTATCGAGTTCACTCACAGTCTCTTCGCGGGATGCTGCCGAGGGCCGGGAGTACCCGCGCTCCATTCCTGATTGAACAGGGCGCAATCTTTAATAACCCGGCCATCGCCTCGGATGGAGCAGAAAGAACTCGCCGCGCACACTACGTGGAGCGGGCTAGTGACGTACTCCTGGTGGATTTCGGAGAGATCCCTGGGTGTGAATTTGCTGAGAGCAATTCTGGCTCAGACTCTGCGCTACCTTTCAAATCTGATTGGTTAAAAGAGATGTACTTTGCATATCCTTATCATTCAGTTCCTGTGAGGTCGCTGTCCCAATTCTACCCCACAGGCAGCAAATTTTAAGGTCAAGATGTTGGAAATTACAGGCAGATCGCGCCAAGAGTTGGCCGCTATAGTGTATTTTCCCTTTTGTGCTTTAGCTAATGGGCATGTACAGAATACACCTTATCATGATATACATGCTTCCCCACCGCATTGCTTCCCTTAGCATAATGGTAGATTCTTCTAATGGTGGGGCATCAGGTACCCAAAGATGACCATGGAGGAACCTTGGGTATTGGGCCACAGCTTTCCCAAAGTTGACATAGCGTTCATATGTTGAGTCAACAAGGCTGAGAAATGATAGGCACGGCAGATTTCAAGGGTCATGACAACATTAACCATGTTTCTTTCTTCTCAAGTCTTACCTTAATGGCTGAGTATCCCCAGCATTTTCCATGTTTCCTTCTTAATATCCTATTATTGCGCCGAATAGCCACACAAGCATCATTCCAGCCTCAAACTTAATATTACAAAATATTCACAAAATATTACAGAAGTGTCATAAATGTGCATTCTACTTTTATTTTAGTAAAACTATTAGGAATTTTCAGCAAAGTTATCTAGAGATTTAAAAGAACTGAAACTTTGGCACCTAGTATCACTTTACACACATACCATTTCTCTACCTACACCTAGTGGCCACTTTATTAGGTACAGGATAGGAACCTGTTGTGGTCTTCTGCCACTGTAGCACATCCACTTCAAGATTCAATGTTGAACATTCAGAGATGCTCTTCTACAGACCATTGTTGTAACACATGGTTATCTGAGTTACTGTGGCTTTCCTGTCAGCTCAAACCTTTTCCCCTGACCTCTCTCATCAATAAGGCAATTTCACCCACAGATGCCACTCAGTTTTTTTTTGTTTTCTCTCTTTTTTGACCATTCTCTGTCAATTCTAGAGACTGCTGTGCATGAAAATACCAGAATAACAGCAGCTTCTGAGATACTCAAACAACCCTGTCTGGCACCAACAATCCATGGTCAATGTCACTTAGATCATATTTCTTTCCTATTCTGATGTCTGGTCTAAACAACAACCGAACCTCTTGACCATGTCTGCATGCTTTTATGTACTAAGTTGCAGCCACATGATTGTCTGATTTGCATTAACAAGGTGTATAAGTGTACCTAATAAAGTGGCCATTGAAAGTATATAAGCTAACCTTATAAAGCCACACTCAACAGTTACTTGTACATTGTATTTTATAGGATTGCTTTTATATTTATATTTACTGTTTTTATGCTTATTGTGTTATTCATGCTGCATCTGATCTGGGATAACAATTATTTTGTTTTTCTTTATACTTGTGTACCAAAGAATGACAATAAGCAAGCTGGGAACGTGAAATATTCACCTTGATGTTCCTGCCTTGCACTTGTGTAAACATAATATAAATTCCACCCAACTACACAGGCACGAGAATTCCCAGAGTCAAAAAGGAAGAAAGTAATGTTAGGCTAACTGTACTTCAAGCTCCCCACTTGGAAAATGGTCTCCTTTACTCACTAATTTATTTAACTTCAGTTAACCTCTTCCACAAAAACACTAACTCCCATTTTAAACAACCACCCTCTTTAATATACATTTGGATACAATATTAGATGAATAACTCAATTCCAAATCCTCAATGTAGGATTTGATATCTGGATAATACAAATGTAAATTTAATACATCTAGATTTTTACTTTTAAACTGTATGGCTATGGGGAAAATAAGGATCACTAATCCCACTTATGGAACACAATCTGTTGTTTTTATCTTAAGCCTCATCTTCACTTGACTCCAAAATTACTTTAGTACTGATTCAGAACTGCCACCTTCATTGATCTCAAAGTTCAAAGTTTTATTTTGTGGCTGCTTATAAGGAGACAAATCTCAAAGTTGTATATACATACTCCGATAATAAATTAACTTTGATCAAACAAGCCATTCCCTGAAGCTAACCATTCCAACTAAATATTTCAAAAACTAATGGGCTCCCCGAACTTGACCAGTACATCAGATTTGGACTGAATAAAAACATTGTCAAAATGAAAGTCCCCAGGAGTCATTCTAGCACTGGCTTAACTTTTCCACTAACTACTCAAGCACCAACCTGAGATTCCCATTTTCAGCCAGTTCCAGGCATCTGCATTGCCTTTATCACTAAGAGGAGAGACAAATCTCTGACACCAAGACAAATTAAACATCAGAAAGGAGGGCCCCTGCTGCCTTCAACTTCAATTCTGTTCCATAGAGATTGCACTTTGTAGAATGGTAGATTATATCTTTAGTACTATATGTCCCATGTACAATGATATCTGATGTAACAAATCAGTTATCGTTGTTAGATAAAAATCTATAAATTGTAGGAATCGAAATTTGAAATAAAGCAGAAAATGCTGACAGCATTCAACAAATGTTCTCACCATCCCTCTGCCCTAACCCTAAATGCAGCTTAAGACAGGCATAACTCTAATATTCTCTTCAGAGATGCTGCCTGTTCTACTGAGCATTTTCAAGTACATCCGCTTTTATTCTGTATCTGCATTCTTTCCCAGAACCTTTTAGTTGCATTCCTTGAATCTTACAATCCATAATGGAACTTACAGTTCCTCCATTTCATTTAAGAACTCCCGCAAGCTGACCTCCACATTTCATTCCTTCTTTGCCCTAACACACACAAAAATGTTGGAGGAACCCAGCAGGTCAGGCAGCATCTATGGAAGGAAATAACAGTCAACAGCTCTGATGAAGGATCTCAGCCCAGTACCTACAGAAGAGTGTCATTTCCCTCCACAGATGCTGCATTTTATGTGTTGCTCCAGGTTTCCAGCATCTGTAGAATCTTGTCTCAGTTTTTGCCTTGGCGCATATTTTAAATTACTTTTGGATAGCACATCAGATCCCATACAACTTGTCCTGGGTCTTTTGGAAATTTGCTCTGAATTGGTTGCATTACCTCTTCAGAATGATTATCACACTCAAAATCATTTCCATTTGCAGCAAATGTAATTTTAACTTATTTTTTGACTGCCTTTTCCTTTAGGATACTGAATGCAGTGTCATCTCAGTCGAAAAAATAATGAAGGCCAGAATCAAAGAGATGGCTTTTGATTAGAAATAATGCACACACAAAATACTGGAGGAACTCAGCAGTTCAGGCAGCATCTATGAAAAGGAAGAGAGAAGAAGCCAGAACAAGGTGGGGGCAGGGAAAGGAGTACAAGCTGGTGAGTGTGAAGAATCAGAGGGCAGGAGAAATCGCAGAGGGGGTAGCACTGAACTCCTGTTAAAGAGTAGATTTAAACATCTTCAGGGTAGGCACACCTCTGAGAGACTTGGAAAAGGAACAAAGCCCTATTACAAAGGATGACAATAGAGATTTTTTGCTGTGGTGTCTGATTAACCTCTACTAGTCTTAGCAGGTCTCAGTACATACTGCTGGTATGCAATGATAGGCAACAAATTTTTTTTAAAATAGCAGTTTAAAAAACTGCTCTCTGATTAGAGAGCATCTTACAAGCAAAATACCAGCATATTGTCCAAATGATAGAAAATCTATTTGTATACCATCGTAACTGTTGTTTTGGTTGAAAAGAAACAGGGGAAAAGAAGTTTTTTTTGGACATGAAAGCAAAGTCTGAATGGTCTTTGTGCGCTTAGATTTCAAACTTTAGTTTCCTTTTAAAATGTTCAAGGATCTGTTTATTTCAGTTTCACACTATGACGCTGAGGCCACAAAAGATGAAGTACGAGTTCATGCACAGAGGATATTGCAATATTTTATTGCACATTATTTATAAACACTGCAGAAAGTGTTATTGGTAAAATTCATCACATTACTTGACAGAGGATTTCTAATGAACTGAAATAGATTTTGCTAATTTGGATAAAAGATACAATTGAATGTAAATTGTGTTTGAAAAAATTACAATGTATTGTCATCTAAAGGACAACAGAAAATCTCTATGCTTATTAACGGCAATAAAAAATGTTGGATGAGGTAGAAGAGGCTCATTTCTGGTTTATATTTATGCCAACATTTTTGATCACATTTAAGCAAGAATGCTAACAATTCTCACAAACTGGTGATAAGGATACATGACAGAAATCTGTCTCCCTTTCTCTCTCCACATATTACAAAATAACTTCTGGAAATTTTGCCCAATACTCACTCTCATGGCCATGAAATACCATTTGTTTCAATCAAAACAGGAAAGCAAAGTGAAACAGTGTTCTAAACCTGTTGAAATCCCCGAAAATAGGAAATTACCCTAAAAAAGAATCACTACTTATTCCACTAATTATGGAAGTTATTTCTGCAAGTAAAGAAAGCTCAGCTCTTTTCTACCTGCAGTAAGAACAACTCTGTTAGCATTGTTATAACTTTACAAAATTCGTGACCAATCACCTGGAGCTTCATTGTACTTTTGGGACAAGTCTGTTTTAAAGTGAACCATAGTAGATGATGAATTATTAATAAAATGTGATAAAATATTCTCAATTATTTGCAGGGTCTCTGGATAAACAAATAGAAAAGCAATAGGTTTGGATACTGCTTTTTCCTCCCACACCTTATCCAAGGTAAAACTATGTGGTTATTCATTTGCAATCTTCTCATAAATGAAGAAAAGATCAATATTTCCACTTATGGTAACAATTACAAGTTCTGTAAAGAAACTAAAACTAATACCTTTCATGTACACTTTATATTGTTTAGTGTTAATTGAACCGTCTTTAAAACGGTTCTTTCAGGTGAGCAAATGGATACCACTAATTTGCAAAGGATGCAGAGATGCACGTGTCCAAGATTGCATAGTCCATTCCTGTTACTCAGACAGCAATGCTGACCGCAGAGGTTTGAAAGTCCGCCGGCTAATTTTCCTTTGATCTAGCAAAGGGTTAAGAGGTTTCCTTCCAACTGGTGTTTGGCAGAGTATGTCATCGAGACTCAGTGCTGTGATTTGTCCAGATTTTTGCAGTAATCCATAGATATCCTCATACTGGCTTTGTAGCTCTGTGTTGTTCTCCATAGCTTCTTGGACTACAGCCATCTTGATGAGAAGCAGATTACAGTTATTGAAAGCCCATGATATACACGCTATCTGACCATAAATATTACTATATTTGTTTTTAAAAATGCCTCTCATTTTGCCATAGTCAGTGGTGAGACTAAATACAAAGTGCACTTAATCATATTCACCAGCAATACTCAAATCATCCTCATGGAATAAATACGGCCCACAGGCTACTCTTGACTTGGCCCATTGACTGGGTCAATGGGCGGTGCACCACAATATACAAGGCTCAAGGATGTAGATTTGGCAGCAATACATTGATGAGTGTGTCAGGGGAAAGGATCCCCAGTAGAGTTGGCATGTGGATCATGTGAGAGGATGTGGTGGGGGGGTGGGGAAATAAGATGGTCAACAATGGGTGCAGTCTAGTTGGTGACAGATAGGGGTTGAGAGGCTGGTTGGGTGGATGCTCAATGGTTCATCAGTGAAACATTAGATATAAACACCCAACAGTCTGTCACTACATTTAACATCGATGGACAGGATTTGAAGACAACAAAATGACCCAAGGTTCCAGTAGTGTTAAAATTACAGAGGAAATCCATGCAAGTTGACATCAAGTGAAGAAAGAATTGGACTCAAGCACAGGAATCCTGTACAGTGAAATAACCCCCCCCCCCCTCTCTGAAATATATAGACAAGTCTGACTTTTAAAGAATAAGAAAATTAATCCTCAAGTGCCAAAGTTACCAGCAATTCAAGTATTTATTGCCCTTCTGCTGTGGCGGTAGACTACTACACTTTTTGTGAATCTATTCCCCCAGTATTTTTAAGTAAAATATTCTAAGATTTTGTCCTAAACAGGATTTAACAATTCAGTAAGTTAGGATAATACGTTTGTCATTTTATTTTCTTACCACTTCTTGTGAAAAAGACACTTTCTTCACAAGTTTCGAGACACTGCATCCAAGCGCTGCCTCCAAAGCAGAGATCAGGTTCTGCTGTTCTCCTGACAAAGCCAGTAGATAGACCTGAACAAACATTGCCATTACATTTGATATGGTCTTCAGCAAAACATGTTCATAATTGGTGAAGTCCAGTACAAAAAATTTTAAAGTCCTCAAACAGATCATCCTTAAAATTTCTGAACTCAAAGCACTGAGGGCAAAATGATTCTGGTGAACTAATGCGGTGCTATGCATAATGGCTTCCAGTGTCATTAGAATAAAAAAATGAAAACTCTTCAGAAGTACTACATTGGCTGTAAACATCATGATAATGTCTTGATGTTGTGAAATAGGCATTGTAAATGGAAGACTTTTCATCTCCTTATTGGGTCACAAATACTACAATTAAATGTTTCTGAATGCCCCATTGAATCAGAAACAAGAGAGGAGGAGCCTCCCAGGTCTATGAGTGGAATTTGAAAACGACTGTTTGTGGGCTTTCCGCATCGTTCCAGCAGCCCAATTGAATCACAATTATTTAACAAGGGGAAATAAACATAAAACAGGGACAAGCAAAGCGGCCACTAGGGAACTGGATGAGTAAAAAGACCCTCATGGGAATTATACACAGGCCTCTAAACAGTAGCCAGGATGTGGGCTACAAAACTACAACAGGGTCAAAAGGGCATTGTTACGAGAGTCATGGGAGATTTCAAAATGCGGGTAGATTGCGAAAATAAGGTTGGTGCTGATTTTGGGTCTCAATTGAGAGTAATTTTAGAATGCCTACGAGATGGGTTTTTAGAGCAGCTTGTGGTTGAGTCCACTAGGGGATCAGCTATTTTGCATAGGGTGTTGTGCAATGAACTGGCTTCAATTAGTGAGCTTGAGAATAAGGAACCCTTAGGAGTCAGTGGTCATAACCTGATAAAACTCTCTGCAATTTGAGAGGGATAGGCTAAATGTATCAGTCTTACAAAGGAGTAAAGTGAACTACAGAGGTATGAGAGAGGAGCAGGCCAAAGCTGACTGGAAAGGGGTACTAGCAGGGATAACAGCAGAACAGAAATGGCTGGAGTTTCTAGGAGCAATTTGGAAGACATTGGATAGATACATCACAAAGAATTAGTAGTATTCTAAAGTCAGGATGACGTAATCATGGCTGACAAGTGAAACCCAACATTAAAAAAAGAGGGCATTAGTGGGGAGTTAGTGGATTGGGAAGCTTTTAAAAACCAACAGAAGACAACTAAAAAAGCCATAAGGAAAAGATGAAATATGAAGGTAAGCTAGCCAATAATAAGAAAGAGGATACCACAAGTTTTTTTCAGATATATAAAGAGTAAAAGAGAGGTGAGAGTAGGTATTGAACCACTGGAAAATGATGCTGGAGTGGTAGTAATTTGGGACAAGGAAATGGTGGACAAATTGAATAAGTATTTCGCATCAGTTTTCACTGTGGAAGACATTAGCAGTATGCTGGAAGTTCGAGAGTATCAAGGGGCAGAAATGAGTGCAGTTGCTATTACTGGGGAGAAGGCGCTTGGAAAGCTGGAAAGTATGAAGCTAGAAAAGCCATCTGGACCAAGTGGACTACCCCCCAGGGTTCTGAAAGAGGTAGCTGAAATTGTGGAGGCATTAGTAATGATCTTTCAAGGATCATTTGATTCTGACGTGGTTCCAGAAGACTGGAAATTGTGAATGTCACTCAACTCTTCAAGGAAGGGAGGCAGAAGAAAGGAGATTATAGGCCAGTTCACCTGACCTCAATAATTGGGAAAATGTTGAGTTGATAGTTAAGAATGAGGTTTTGGGGTACTTGGGGGCACATGATAAACTAGGCCAGAGTCAGCATGTTTTTCTTCAGAGAAATTCCTGACTGACAGATCTTTCGGAATCCTGAGGAAAAAATAAGCCGAACAAAGGAGAATTGGGGAATGTTGTGTACTTGGATTGTCAGAAGTCCTTTGACAAGGTGCACACACGAGGCTGCTTAGCAAGATAACAGCCCATGGTATCGCAGGAAAGATACTGGCGTGGATAGAGCAATGCCTGTTTGGCAAGTGACAAAGAGTGGGGACACAAGGAGCCTTTTCTGATTAGCTACCAGTGACTAGTGGTGTTCCGCAGGGGTCAGTCTTGGGATTGCTTCTTTTTATGTTGTATGTCAATGATTTGGATGATGGAATTGAAGACTCTGTGGCCAAGTTTGCGAACCATATGAGGAAGCAGGGATGCTGTAGAAGAACTTAAGACAAATTAGGAGAATAAGCAAAGGAGTGGCAGATGGTATACAGTGTATGGTCATGCACTTTGGTAGAAGGAATAAAAGTGCAGACTATTTTATAAATAGGGAGAAAATTCAAAAACCTGAGGTGCAAAGGGACTTGGGAGTCCTCGTGCAGGATACCCTAAAGGTTAACTTGCAGGTTGAGTCAGTGGTGAGGAAGGCAAATGTAATGTTAGTACTGATTTCGAGGGGACTAGAACATAAAAACAAGGAAATGATGCTGAAGCTTTTATAAGACACTGACGAGGCCTGACTTGCAGTATTGAGAGCAGTTTTTTTGGGCCCCTGATCTAAGAAAGGATGCGCTGGCCTCGGAGAGAGTTCAAAGGAAGTTCATGGAATGAAAGAATTATCATATGAGGAGTGTTTGATGGCTATAAGCCTACACTCACCAGAATTTAGAAGAATGATGGGGGATTTCATTGAAACCTATTGAATGTTTAAAGGCCTAGAGAGAATGGATGCGGAGAAGATGTTTCCTATAGTAGGGAGTGTAGAATCAGAGGGCACAACCTTAGAATAAAGGGGCATCCATTTTAGAATGGAAATAATAAATTTCTTTAGCTAGAGTGAGGTGGATCTGTGGAATTTGTTACTACATGTGGTTGTGGTCGTCAGGTCATTGGGTGTACTTAAGGTGGAGGTTAGCAGGTTCTTGATTAGTCAGGGCATGAAAGATTTTGGGGAAAAAGGCAGGAGAATGGGATCGAGAGGGAAATGGATCAGCCATGATGAAGTGGTGGAACAGTCTCGATGGGTTGAATGGCCTAATTCTGTTCCTATGTCTTATGATCCAAATGAATCCAGAGATACTTACATGAAGATTATGACAAATGTTGTTGTTCATGTGTATAATCCGCGAAAAGATTGATGAAGCCTTTTCAATATCATTCTGAAATATGAGATTAAGAAGACATTAGCTTTTACATAAAAACAATCATCCAAAGGCAATATGCCAGTTTTGCAGGGACACTAACAAATATTATGTTGATTAAAATTTATCTATTGTTTCTGAGGAATAATTCTAATGAAGCAGTTTTCCCCTTAACGAATGCTACATTGAAAATAGCATTTAAAGTTAAAAGTAATTACATCATTGCAAATACTCGTATTAAAAATTTAACCATACAGCATGCAAAAGTTTGGGCACCCCAGGGTAAAAATTTCTGTTACTGTGAATAGCTAACCGAGTAAAAGATGACCTGATTTCCAAAAGGCATAAGGTTAAAGATGACACATTTCTTTAATGTCTTAAGCAAGATTACTTTTTTATTTCCACCTTTCACAGTTTCAAAATAATAAAAAAGTAAAAGGGCCCGAAGCAGAAGTTTGGGCACCCTGCATGGTCAGTAACACCCCCTTTGGCAAATATCACAGCTTGTAAACGCTTTCTGTAGCCAGCTAAGTCTTTCAATTCTTGTTTGGGGAATTTTCGCCCATTCTTCCTTGCAAAATGCTTCTAGTTCTGTGATATTCTTGGGCCGTCTTGCACGCATTGCTCTTTTGAGGTCTATTCCAGAGATTTTTGATGATATTTAGGTCGGGGGACTGTGAGGGCCATGATAAAACCTTTAGCTTGTGCCTCTTGAGGTAGCTCATTGTGGATTTTGAGGTGTGTTTAGGATCATTATCCCATTGTAGAAGCCATCCTCTTTACATCTTCAGCTTTTTTTTTTATACAGACAGTGTGATGTTTGCTTCCAGAATTTGCTGGTATTTAATTGAATTCATTCTTCCCTCTACCAGTGAAATGTTCCCTGTGCCACTGGCTGCAACACAAGCCCAAAGCATGATCGATCCACCCCTGTGCTTAACAGTTGGAGAGGTGTTCTTTTCATGAATTTCTGCACCCTTTTTTCTCCAAACATACCTTTGCTCATTGCGGCCAAAAAGTTCTATTTTAACTTCATCATTCCACAGGACTTGTTTCCAAAATGCATCAGGCTTGCTTAGACATTCCTTTGCAAATTTCTGACGCTGAATTTTGTGGTGAGTACGCAGGAATTGTTTTCTTCTGATGACTCTTCCATGAAAGTCACATTTGTGCAGGTGTCGCTGCACAGTAAAACAGTGCACCACCACTCCAGAGTCTGCTAAATCTTCCCGAAGGTCTTTTGCAATCAAACGGGAGTTTTGATTTGCCTTTCTAGCAATCCTACGAGCAGTTTTCTCGGAAAGTTTTCTTGGTCTTCCAAACCTCAACTTGACCTCCACCGTTCCTGTTAACTGCCATTTCTTAATTACATTACGAACTGAGGAAACAGCTACTTGAAAATGCTTTGCTATCTTCTTATAGCCTCCTCCTACTTTGTGGGCATCATTTATTTTAATTTTCAGAGTACTCCGCAGCTGCTTAGAGGAGCCCATGGCTGCTGATTATTGGGACAGGGTTTGAGGAGTCAGGGTATTTATAAAGATTTGAAATTTGCATAACCTGGCCTTTCCTAACGATGACTGTGAACAAGCCAAAGCCCTAACAAGCTAATTAAGTTCTGAGACCTTGGTAAAAGTTATCTGAGAGCTCAAATCTCTTGGGGTGCCCAAACTTTTGATGGTGCTCCTTTCCTTTTTTTCCCACTCTAAAATTGTACAAAACAGAAATAACACATTAATCTTGCTCAAAATGTTGAAAGGAATGTTTCATCTTTAACTTTATGACTTTTGGAGATCAGTTCATATTCTACTCACTTAACTATTGACAGTAACAGAAACTTTGACCAGGATGAGACTGCCTGTCTGTCTGTCGATGGAGTAGCAGTGATTTTGTGCTGCTCTTAGTTTTCTCTCTCCCCCCAGCTTAAATTTTGAATTTAAAATTTTTAATTGCTGATTAAAAATAGGGGAGTACTATGTCTATGTCTACGAGAAGTGGGAAGAATCCGCATGAACCTACTGACAAAGGTAATGGAAAAGGAAAGATGCCGAAGGAAAGATCTGATGAAATGCCATCATGGGCTGAAGATATCGCTCGGACACTGAATTCAATTCAAGATCAGAATAAGGCAATTAAAGATCAACTGGAAAAGAATAATAATGAAATGAAGTTATTTCTGGGAAAACTTAAAAGGTGTGGAAACTCAAGTTACTAAACATGAAGAGGAATTGAAGTCAACTAAGCAAAAACTGTCTGAAACTACAACCCGTTTGGAAAAACATCATAATAAGATTATTGACCTAGAAACTAGGTCTCGCCGAAACAACATATGAATCGTTGGATTGCAAGAAGGAGCTGAAAATGGAGACTTAACGGTTTACTTTGGTCAGCTCTTTCATGATTTATTTCCGACTATTTTATCACAGCCGCCTGCTATTGAAAGAGCATACAGACTGTCCACTTTGAAATTTAGAAATTCAAACAGACCAAGATATATTTTGGTTTGTTTTCATCAATTTAAAATTAAAGATCAAATAATGCAACAGGCAAGAAAACAGACAGTTTTCAGATTCAACGAGTCTGAGCTCCGTTTTTATGAAGATTATCCGAAAGAAGTAATGGAACAAAGATCAAGATTTGCTTTAGTAATGAAACAAGCATATAATAAGAAACTATTTCCCTCTTTGAGTTACCCGACAAAAATATAAGTTTTTCCTCCTAATTCTTCCACACGTACTTTCTTTGACCCAAAAGTCGCGCTGGATTTTGTTCAGGCTATACCTGCCACCGCCACTGATGATACTACTGAATGAACTATCTGAAAAGCTGTTTGATTATCTGTATATTACTCACATTTCAAAAAGATACATGAAGGCGATTTAGATATTTCATTGAGAGATTAATAAAAGAAGATAAGAAAACCTGCACATCATTACATCCTACTAGATTTTTTTTGGAAAGAAGATTTACGGTTCAAGTTTGTTTAAATGGTTAATTACATATTTGACTGAGAAAAGAGGATAAAAGGATTTGTTCCTTTTATCTAGTATTTGGTTTGATGGTTTTTTTGTTGTTTCTTAACTTACTAACTGGTAGTTTTTTTCCTACTGATAAGGTTTCTTTTTATATATATCTGGGAGGGTTTAGTTACTATGATATTACTAATTAATATTTTTGTAAATTTAGTTCGGTTAAATATACTATTAACCTTTATTTTAAAATCTGTTTTATTATAGCGTCCTATAACCAAATTTAAAGTTTTCTTAGGGATTTAAAGCTAAACTTAAGATGGCGCTGGTTTTTCTCTAAGAAATTATATTATTTTGGTTCATTTTTGTTTAATACATGATGGAATGTAAACACTCTCCTTTGTCAAGACGTTACTGTCTTTCTTGCAAGGTCATTTTATTTTTTTTGTGTACTGGCTTGGGGGGGGGGGGGGGGGTGGGGAGAGGGAGAGACGAGTCCGACAGAGCAGCCCATGGCTTCGCATCTATCTTAGTTCGCTTGCCTTTTTTTTCGGACTTTTGGGAGGGTGGGTGGGTTTAGAGTTAGGAGTTTTTTCCCATTGGGTGGTTCCAGAGCATGCATATTTTCTATATGGTTGTATTCTTCATTACCGCCATCTTTGATAATCCCGTATTGGTATGTGTTCTGCGCATGTATAAAGTAAATTGGAATAAAATTATAGTATGGAAGTTAAATGGATTAATGTAATAAGTTGGAATGTACGTGGTTGGAATCATCCTATTAAAACGAAAAAAGACTTTTAAAATTATTATTCGATTCCAACCTGATATAATTTTTGCTCAGGAGACGCATATCAGGGTGGGAAACCAAAACAGATTTTTTTGCTGGTGGGATGGAATACAGCTCCATGCTACTTCTCAGAGCAAAACTAAGGGCGTATCTATCTTCATTAAATCTAATATATTTACTCAAGAGGATATTGAATCAGATTCTAATGGTAGATTTTTAATTGTTAAAGAAGTGATTTGTAATAGAAAGGTTGTTTTGGTCAATTTGTATGGTCCTAATTTAGATGATCCTTCTTTTTTTAAAAAAGTATTTGCTTTATTGCCAGATTTAAATGACTATATGTTGATATTGGGTGGGGATTTTAACTGTTGTTTAAATCCTATGATTGACAAGAGCTCAACTAATCAGCAACTTTCAAATCATTCTGCATCAGTTATTAACTCCTTTTGGACTGATTTTGGGTTGATCAAATTATGGAGGCATTTACACCCTGATAACAGAATATTCCTTTTTTTCACGTTTGTAAAAAATATTCAAGGATTGATTATGTTATAATTGATTCCCGCCTTTTGCTTAATGTTAAAAACTGTGAATATGACGCTATTGCTATATCTGATCATGTGCCTTTGAGTTTGTCCTTTGAATTTGATGATGTCATTTTTGCCTGTCTACCATGGCGCATATCTCAGACTTTATTGCGAAACTCTGATTTTATCAGTTTTATTGAAAGCCAGATAAAAGAATTTTTTCTTTTTAATGATATAGGAGGTAATTCCAAATTAATTATAGGGATACATTCAAAGCATTTTTACGTGGTCAGATTATTTCTTATTCAGCTAAACGTTAAAAAAAAGACTAAAGCAGAATTAGATAAAATTTCAAAACAAATTAAAGATTTAGATAATATCTATGCGACTTCCCCTAATATTGACTTATTTAAAAAAGGGTGGAACTTCAATCACAATATAACCTATTATTAACTCATCCAATTTAAGGTTATCTACTTAAGTTAAAGAGCCAATTTTATATGTTTGGAGATAAAAATAATAAACTACTTACATCTCAATTAAAAACGGCTGGAGCTAAAAGGCAAATTTTGAAAATTTGTAGAAAGGAATATTCCGGGCTCAGGAATATGAAGAAATTAATAAGATTTTTCAAGATTCTTATACTGAACTTTATAAATCTCTATGTCCAGTAGACTCTTCTGGAATGATTGCTTGCTTTTTTTTTTTACAAAAGATTGCTTTTCCTAAAATTTCTGCTGAGGAGCAAAAATCTCTTGGTGCCCTAATTACTGAATCTGAAATTCATAAAGCTATTTTTTCAATGCAATCTGGTAAGGCCCCGGGACTTGATGGTTATCCTGTAAAATTTTATAAAAAATTTGGAAAATTGCTTTCTCCATATATGTTGGAGATGTTTAAAGATTCTTTTGTGAAAAGTGATTTACCCTCTACTTTCTATGAAGCTTATATTTCTTTAATTCTCAAAAAGGATAAAGATCCTACTGATTGTGCCTCATACAGACCTATTTCATTATTGAATGTTGATGCTAAGATTCTCTCAAAGATAATGGCCAATCAGTTGGATAGTATTTTGGGTAAAATCATTTTTAAAGATTAAACAAGCTTTATAAAGGGTGGTTATTCTTTTTCAAATGTTTGGAAATTATTTAACATTATATATTCGCCTTCTTCTAAAACTCCACAATGCGTTGTATCTTTGGATGCTGAAAAAGCATTTGATCGAGTCGAATGGAAATATTTATCTAATGTTTTAGAAAAATTTGGTTTTGGTATTAATTTTAATAATTGGATTAAAATGATATATAAATCTCCTATTGCTACTGTTGTCACTAATAACTGTAGGTCTCCATTTTTCAGTTATCACAGGGGACAAGGTTATCTATTAAGTCCTTTGTTATTTAACTTAATATTAGAACCCTTTGCTATTGCTCTTCCAAAAATATTCATGGGATTTTCATGAGAAAAATATTCATGGGATTTTTGTGAATGAGACCATGCACAAGATCTCTCTTTACGCTGATGATTTATTGGTATATATATCTAAGCCTGAAGAATCTATTCCTGCTTTGCTAAAATTATTTGACAAATTTGGAGACTTTTCAGGATATAAAATAAATTTTAGTAAAAGTGAATTACTTCCTTTAAATGAATTTGTCTCCATATATGATTCCTTTTAAAGTTACGGACTCTTTTAGATATTTCGGTGTTATAATTACTAAAAAATATAAGGATCTTTATAAAGCCAATTTTCCTCCTTTAGTGGACTCTATGAAGTACTCATTTAGTAGATGGAGCCCACTTACATTTTCACTTGTTGGTCATATTCATGTAGTTAAAATGATGATTTTACCAAAATTTTTATATTTATTTCAGAATATTCCTGTTTTTTTGACTAAGAAGTTTTTTGATCGGATTGATTCTATTATTCTATGTTTTATTTGGCAAAATAAAAGACCAAGAATTGGTAAATGTCATTTGCAAAAGTTGAAAAAGGATGGAGGTCTCGCTTTGCCTAATCTAAGAATGTACAAACCCCATTTCCAGAAAAGTTGGGGTATTTTCCAAAATGCAATAAAAACAAAAATCTGTGATGTTAATTTATGTGAACCTTTATTTAACTGACAAAAGTACAAAGAAAAGATTTTCAATAGTTTTACTGACCAACTTAATTGTATTTTGTAAATATACACAAATTTAGAATTTAATGGCTGCAACACACTCAACAAAAGTTGGGACAGAGGCATGTTTCCCATTGTGTTACATCACGTTTCCTTTTAATAACACTTTTTAATCGTTTTTAGATTTGCAATTGGAAATTTTGTCCATTCTTGATTGATATAAGACTTCAGCTGTTCAACAATCCGTGGTCTCCGTTGTCTGATCCTCCTCTTCATGATGCGCCATACATTTTCAATAGGAGATAGATCTGGACTGGCAGCAGGTCAGTCAAGCACACGCACTCTGTGTCTACAAAGCCACGCTGTTGTAGCCCGTGCAGAATGTGGTCTGGCATTGTCCTGCTGAAATAAGCATGGACGTCCCGGGAAGAGACGTCGCCTTGATGGCAACATGTCTCTCTAAAATCCTAATATACGCCTCAGAGTCAATGGTACCTTCACATACATGCAACTCACCCATGCCGTGGGCACTGATGCACCCCCATACCATCACAGATGCTGGCTTTTGCACCTTTCACTGATAACAATCAGGATGGTTGTTTTCATCTTTGGCACGGAGAACTCGACGCCCGTTTTTTCTGAAAACTAGCTGAAATGTGGACTCATCTGACCACAGCACACGGTTCCACAGTCTTTCGGTCCATCTGAGATGAGCTCGGGCCCAGAGAACTCGCCGGTGTTTCTGCATAGAGTTGATATATGGCTTCCTCCTTGTGTAATACAGTTTCAAGTTGCATTTCTGGATGCAGCGACGGACTGTGTTAAGTGACAATGGTTTTCCGAAGTACTCCCGAGCCCAGGTGGCTATAATTGTTTTAGGCAGTGCCGCCTGAGGGCTTGAAGATCACGCGCATTCAACAGTGGTTTCTGACCTTGCCCTTTACGCACTGAGGTGTCTCTGAATTCTCTGAATCTTTTCACAATATTATGTACTGTAGATGTTGGAAGACCTAAATTCTCTGCAATCTTGCGTTGGGAAATGTTCCTTTTGAACTGACTAACAATTCTCTCACGAATTTTGGCACAAAGGGGTGAGCCACGACCCATCCTTGCTTGCAAAGACTGAGCTTTTGATGGATGCTACATTTATACCCAGTCATGATACCTCACCTGCTACCAATTAGCCTGCTTAATGGGAGTCTTCCAAACCGATGTTATTTGAATATTCTGTGCACTTTTCAATCTTATTTTAACTCTGTCCCAACTTTTGTTGAGTGTGTTGCAGCCATCAAATTCTAAATTTGTGTATATTTACAAAATACAATTAAGTTGGTCAGTAAAACTATTGAAAATCTTTGTACTTTTGTCAGTTAAATAAAGGTTCACGTGAATTAACATATCACATATTTTTGTTTTTATTGCATTTTGGAAAATATCCCAACTTTTCTGGAAATGGGGTTTGTATTATTGGGCTGTTAATTTGTGGTATTTGTCCTTTTGGTTATATTGGGGTAATAGGAATGATCGGCCAATTTGGGTAGACCTGGAACTGAGAGCTATGAAACAGTTTTATTTAACTTCGTTATTAGGAGTTGCTCTACCTATACAATTAGCTAAAGTTGCTAATTTAAACCTATATCCTGTGGTTAAGCACTCTTTACAAATTTGGCTCCAGTTCTGCAATTTTTTTTAATCTTAAAAAATTTAAACTTTGTAGTATAATTTATCGTAATTACTTTTTTAAACCTTCCTGGAGTGATCCAATTTTTTTTTACTTTGGAAAAATAAAGGTATTAATTATTTTTTGGATTTATTTAAAGAAGGCAGATTGATGTCTTTTGAACAATTAGTCGATAAGTATTCTCTTTCATATTCACACTTTTTACAATATCTTCAAGTTAGACATTTTTTACAAAAATATTTAAGTAATTTTCCTTATATATTGAAGGCTGACTTGTTAGATACTATTATGAATATGAACCCTCGATGAAAGGTTCTATTGGAAGAATTTATAATTTATTATTACAATGGGATAAGCATCCTTAACTTAAGATTAAAAGGATTGGGAGAAGGAACTCAATTTGACTTTTATATGGGAGGATTGGACACGGATTCTGAAGCTGGATAACTTTTCTTCGATCTGTGCTAGTCATTCACTGATTCAATTTAAAATTGTACATCGTTACCATTTGACGAAGGAGAGACTTTCTAAAATATTTCCCAATGTTGACAAGTATTGTGATAGATGTAAAACTGAGATAGCTACACTGACACATATGTTCTGGTCATGTTCTATATTAAAACAGTTTTGGAAGTCAGTCTTCTTGACAATTTCTAAAGCACTTAGAAGTGTCCCACTTCTATCACTTCAAAGACAACTCGCTGGTTCAAAATGCTGGCTGTGTAATCAGCTGTAATGTCCCAATTTTATACTTTTCTTTAAGGAAAGCCACTCTTACTTGTGCATCTGTGGCATGTCATCTGACTGTAGGTAAGGACAAGGGCTAAGCTCAAATCTATTCCTGTTGTAGTTCCCAGACCAGTGTAACTTCAGCTCATTATATTTTTCTCAAATTGTGCCTTGGTGTGCTTATATTAACTGTATAATCAAACTGCCATGTTTTCATTCACCTGGTACTGCACAGAATAGAGGGGCAAATCAGGGGAATGAAGAAAGAAGAAATATTTTTATTCAATGAAACAAAATAGCTTTCAAGATCTGGCTATCATGACAGGAACAGGATTTGCTGTCCATCATTGTCTCCTGGAAATATAAAGCCACCTATTTCTATCCTTTTGGCAATAAAACTTTCAATATGTGTTGGGTAGAGTAGCCCAAGAATTTAAAATCAGGAATATCCCTCAACTTCAATAATTCAGCCAAACGGCCCAATTCTGCTCCTATATCTTGTCGTTTTATTAGTCAGGGGATGAAAGGACATGGAGAAGGTAAGAAATTCCGGCTGAGAGGGCAAATGTATCAGCTATGATGAAACGGTGGAGCAGACTCGATGGGCCAAATGGCTTAATCCTTCTCCTATATCTTATGGTCTGATGTCTAAAGATCTAGCCATCCCCCTCTTTAATCTACTCAGTAACTAAGCCTCCACAACCCCCATGATATAGAATTCCAAAGTGGTCTAATGCACTTCAGGTAAAACCAAATATTCCTTTTGCCTCAGCGCCCAATTTCTGATATCATATTTTGAAACCGTGGCCCACAGATAACCTCAACAACTACCAGGAATTCATGCAGATCCTGGACTGAAATTTCAGTAGTTCCATGCAGACCCTTAGCTTCCAGCACCTGCGGACTTGCTTTATTTTCCCCCAGGGAATTATCATCTGTGCATTTATCCTGCCAAGGTTCATATGAACTTTGTATACTTCCAGTAGATCACCTCGCATTCTTCAAAACTCCAGACAGCAAGTGTCCAGCCTGCAGAATGACAAACCCACCATCCTACAAATCAACCAGACAAACCTTTGCTGCAATCTGTTTTGCAAGTTTATCCTTCCTTGGGTAGATAGACCAGACCTGTGCACAATATTCCAGAGAATATATTTCTAAATCATGATGGTGTGGGAGATGGAGATGAAATTTGAGGTAGTCATGGGCTTTGAAGGAGCTGTTAAAAGATTTGCTGAATTACTGCAGTTCACTTTTGTAAACTGTGACAATATTGCAAAAGTATCTGATGGAGTAATGTTTAAGATGATGGTTGAGGTGCCCATCTCAGAAAGGCTGATTTGTCCCAAATGACCTTGGCCATCTAAGATGTTGTTAAAACTGCTACAAGATAGGAGTTTAATAGCTCGTAATGTACTTTGTAAGATATGCAAGGGTCTTCAAGTAAAAGAAAAATCACTACCCCCCCCCCCAACTTCTTACCTGCTTTTGTGGCAATGACATCTATTTGGTTAGCCCTGGTCAACGACAATGCCCAGAATGTCAGTGACAGCAGAACAATAGAATGTCAAGCGGAAATGGTTTGCAGTTCCTGAAATCTGCATTTCAGATTACACAACAGCCTCAACCAATTTATTCAGTAGAACTTCAGTGCTGTTAAAGTGAGTAGAAGATCCATACCTGTTTGATTGTAAATGCTACTGCAAAGCAGAATGCATGACGGGGGACAAAACTGCCACTTGTCAATAGTTCTTCTAACAACGCAGTGCAGAACTTGTAGGATTCAATCGTATTCTGTGTGAGCAACGTTCAGATGTTTCAGCAGAAAACAAAATTTCAGCCATCAGCCCCATATCTGCCTAGCTTCCCCACCCCATGAGGAGAGTCATATTACTTCTTAGCTCAACTGTGTATGCTTGGCTAAAAGTTAAGTATAAGCAATTATATATTGAAAGGTTAAGCAGCTGTTCAAAGTTATACAAACATATAGCATAAAAAAAAACAAATGAAGGCATTTGATTAAGAAGAAAAATCATACCTTAATAGGGCTATGTTTCAGATACAAATACCAATAACATAAGGAATAGTGTTTAAATCTGGGCAATTGGCAAATATCTAGCATCTTGATTTCTAAGAAATTCAGAAGAATTCAACTCGAAGCTACAATTTCACATTTGTTATGGCTGATTTTAAACAGCACAGAAGTCAGGATGCAGTAAGTCAGACTCAGACTGAGCTTTGTGTAGGAGCTTTCCTACACAACAAGAATATCTTAAATGCATCAGTTGTTTCTTTATTCAATCTTATACAAATTCTACATGAAAATGCCTCGTGCTTTTTAACCAATCTTTCTGTCTTTATATTCCTTTGGATTAAGTACTTCCTTGCAGTTTTTCATCTCCACAACCAGTTGGCAACAACTTCAGCACAAATCTGACTGACATTTCTTCATGGTATGGCAACGGATTTGAAGTGGGAACTGTAAGATGAATTTACAAATTACTTACCAGCTTGTAACAGATAGCAAATGCCAATGTGTAGGTGTCTTTATTAAATCTTATTTCCTGATTTTTCATTTCCAATAGCACTCCCAAGGCACCTACTCAAATAACATAGAAACACATGGACAGAAATTAATGAATTAACCCTGACACAAGTATAAAAACTAATACATTTTAGTTTTAACACATTAGAATCACACAACATCGCAGCAGAGTATGAGATGTTATTCCTTCAATTTGTACTTGGCCTCTCCATAGCAGAAAAAGCAGAGGACAGATCAGTGTAATAGTGGGAAGTGGAGTTATAAACAAGATGATTATTGGGGACAGAGCACCACAAAACAGTGGTCTAGTCCGCACCCAATTTCACCAATATAGATGCTACATCACGAACGCAGAATGGAATACAGTAGATCGGAAGACGAAGAGGTGCATTTATTACTAGACCAAACTGGAATTTCATGTAGGACAATGTGAATTATCCATTTTGGCAATAGGGGCACATTATTTAATTGGTGAGGGACTACAGCGCTTTGAAATGCAGATGGACCTGGGTAGCATGCTGCATTAAAGCTAGAATGAAGGTACAGCAAGTAATTAGGAAATTAGTAATTATATATATTTGGACTCTTATTTTTAAAAGAAAAAATGCTAGCACACTAGAAGCAATTTACAGGTGGTTTACTAGATCAATATCTGGAATGGCCAAATTGTTTTATTAGGAAAGTTTAGACAGGCTAGGCATGTACCTGCTGTATTTTAGAAGAGAGAGAGGGGACTTAATTTAGATGCATAGGTCGCAGACTGGACTTGGCAGGTGAACATGGGGAATCCAGGACTGTTTAAAAGTATGTGGCCACTTGAATGAGAATAGTATTTTCTCCCCCTCTCTCATTGGGTCATAAAGACTTTTGATTTCTCTTCTTCAAACTGTAGTGGAAGGAAAGTCTGAATATGATACGGTGGTAAAAAAGACATGATAAATAAAGGGGAACATTACGGCAGGTAAGAAATAGACATGTGGCAAGTAAAGGGGAAGAAGATTACTGAAGCAATCTGCGGTGCTGGAAATCCAAGTAATGCACACAAAATGCAGCAAGCTAGACAGCATATATGGAAGAGAGAACAGTCAATGTTTCAGGCCGAGATCCTTCAGTAGGAAGACTACTGCAGGTAGTTGGTTATAATCATTGAGCCACAACCTGGAGGAAATAAGTAGCCTGCTTATTCATATGCTTTTCAGGATATGCATTTTTTCATTGTTTAAGCTAACTTTTGTTAGTACAAACGTCGACTACAGGGTCTGATATTACTTAGGAAATTGCTAGTTTAATATTCAATGTTCTACTATTAATTTGAACAATTAGCTTTACTTTTCATACTGGAAGGACAATGGTGGAATGAGCCCACTAACAAAATAATAATCCATGGTTACCTACAAAATCCTTTGATCAGAATATAGCATGCAATCTATTTCCCCCCCAAATGCTCACTTACGCTCATAGCTTTCCTTCATGAACAGCATGTCCATCAAAATGTTGAATGAAGTTGAATCATTGAAGAAACCCTTCAGATTCTAAAAAACAGAAAAGTGTCATCTATAGGATTCCATAGGAATAACATCCACAGGTACAACACTCTGGACCAGAGATTACGAAAGGAACATTTTGAATGAAAGATACTGAACAAATTACAAATTTGAGAAGGGAAACAAGACTATCTGGTTTATAGTTCAATAAAGGTATCCCTGATATCATGGTGAGGTAATGTTGGGACATTTTGCCAAATATAATTAAAGGCTAGCTGATTTTCCAAGGCAGCGATTGTGGAATAAATTAATATAGAGCACAGCTAATCAAGCACTAAAGAAAAATAATAATTATTTTTTTAAAACTAGCTGCTGCAGGAACTTAGCGCACAGCATCTATGAAGAGAAAGAGATAGTTAACATTTTGGGTCAAGAATCATTGTCTGGACCAAAGTTCAGTGGTATTTCACCTTATCAGTTGATGAACAGTAGGACCCTTATGATGTTCTCATGCCCGCAGTGAGGATTAACTTGCCTGGAAATCCTTTGGCTGGTTGTGTGCTAAAGCTACTATCCCCTTTAAGCAGGGCCTCAGAGCTGAGATTGACTTTGCCTTCTAATCCAGTTCTGTGGGCCAGAGGTGGCTGCAGGGGCCAATGTGGGATCTACAGAATCTGTTGCAGTTGGGGTGGGAGGAGCTTGATTTGGCAAATATGTGAGGAGAATGGGAGAGACTGTGACCTCCTTCTGCCAAATTTTGCAGGGCTTCCACAAGCTTCCAACAAATGGACGTGTCACTCTGAATGCTCGTTCTCCATTTTGAAAAATCATGGCTGGGATATCTACAAGTCAGTAGCGACGTATCTTTTGAAAGAGTTTCCCTGGGGTATCCTTGAAGTGTTTCTACGATTCTCTGGATAACCTCTTGCTGTGAAAGACAGCGTGTATTCTTTCAAAGAGATTAAATTTCACAGAAGATTGCACAACTTCCTGAAAAATTATATTTCAGTTCATATCATATTCAAATTCTAATAGGGATGATCGATTCAAAATATTTTCCGTCACATACAAAATAGAACTAAGGAAGAAACCAATCAGCATCTTCTGTTTTTCCCACTATTTAATAAAATCACAGTTGATCTTTTATTTTGCTGCTACTTTCTCTAATTAACCAATAGTGCTTGAAATAAAAACATCTATTGATTTCTTTTAATTCAAGATAGTTTATTGTCATTCTTCAGTATGCAAGTGTAAAGGAGAACAAATAGCATTAAAACACAATAAGCATTGAAAAACACAACAAAAGCAATCCTATGAAACAGAATATACAAATAACTGCCAAGTGTGGTTGTACATACATAAGGTTAGCATTATGTACATAGACTGATTGTATGTACATAAAATGACACCAGGAGCAGGAGTATCTGAACATAAGGTATCTGACAAGAAATGATAAAGTGACAAAGTGGCTCTTAGCAAGAGGATCTTTCCTCTGCTACTATAGGTAGTAGCAGGATTTAGGCAGTCTTGGATATACTCATTGCCTGGGTCTCTGCAGTTCTCTTGGGTAGAGAAATTCTCCGTTCCCAAGCAAATACATGTCTTCTCTTCTTTGTTCCCATAGTCTCACCATTTGAGACTGCAATTCCCTATGCTGGCCAGCCAGGAAAAATACCTCCTCTTCATCAATCCTGCCTACTCCCATATGAACTGTATAACTTCAATAAGATCACTTCTCATGTATTGGCCAAGCCTACTTAATCTCTCCTCTTAGGACAAAATTCCAATCCCAGAAAAACACCTGGTGAACCTTCATTGGATTCCCTCTATCAAACCAAACCCTTCCTTAAGTAATTTTTACTAAATTGTCTTTACTCCTTTACCAAAATCCTTTTGAATTAACGGTCAACAAGCTATTTATTTTCCTAATTGCTTGCTGAATCTGCTGGTATCTTTTATGTTTTATTTACAAGCACACACAACTCCCTTTGAAAACTGTTGATGTTCAAATGTCTCACCATTTTGAAAATGCTCTGCTCTTGTTTTTCTACCAAAATAAACTATTTCAACTGGATTTGATAGGCTCTTCCGAGGAATAGAGTTTAGTTTTAAATGAAGTAATACACAACCTGATCATTAAACCACAATTCAACATGGCTGTTCGATGCCTATTATAATGACCTCATGCTCCTTTGTCCCTATCATTTTATCCAGCAACAACATCTATCTAGTTCTCATCTATGAAAAGGGTCCATGCTCCAATATGCTTAAATTTTACATTTTGAAGATGAGACACTCCATTCGTTGGAGTCGACCATGAATAATGTGTCCTAGCTGACTACATGATATGCAAGCTGGTACACAAGCTAGGGCAGTAGTTTAAAGATAGTATTCAGACTATCATTCATTACCTTAGCTTTTTAGGCTTCAACTTGACCTCGTGCCCCATTTGCTGCACTGAATATAATTTGTAAGTCACGAGGATATTTAATTCTGTCCAGTTCATAATACAGCACTTTTGAATTTTATTCTAAATTATGTAATTGCATTACTTAAGTACACAGCAAAAACAGCTCAGCTAGTCAGGGTTTGTTCTTTTTCCTGACCAGCAGATAGACAGATCCCCTGTTGTCAAGAATATAATAATGAATAGGTATCATCTCCCTACCAGTTAGTATCTCTTCTCATTTTCCCCCACCCAAAGTTCAAAGTAAATTTATCGAAGTACTTATATGTCACTATATATTACCCTGAGATTCAATTTCTTCCAGTGGAACAAAGAAATGTGCATAATCAATGAAAAACTGCATACAAAGACTGACAAACAATATGCAAAAGAACACAAACTGCGCAAATGCAAAAAATGATAGACAGATACAGCTGAGAACACGTGTTGTAGAGTCCCTGAAAGTGAGTCCACAGCTTGTGGAATCAGCTCAGTGTTGAGGTGAGTGAAGTCATTCAAGCTTGTTCAGGAGCCTCATGGTTGAAGGGTAATAACTTCCTGAATCCAGTGATGTGAGACCCAAGGGTTCTGTCCTTCCCACCCATTCCTGTACACCCAGTCCTAGATGGTACCAGTATTTTTCTGCCAAGATTTATGGGACCTTCTGCAATATCTTGTTTGTCCTCCAACTCAATTCAACTTTCTTGTTTGTAGTGCTCCATTACTTACTGAAATAAAGCTGCCTTACTTTTACTGAACATGCTTATTTACAAAGACATTGACAGAAAAATTGTATTACTATAAAAAGTGACTAGAATTCAACCTCAGGTATACATTTCTGAACCACTGCGCGAATTGATCCAACATCTACACTCAGTAGCCAGTTAATTATAACAGAATGGAAGCTCTCCTTGAGCATGGTAATACATTCATCCTGTACCTAATAAAATGGCCACTGCATGTACGTTTGTGGTCTTCTGCTGCTATTGCTCATCACTTATCGTTTCAACGATGTGTGTTCAAAGATGCTCTTCTGCACACCACTGTTGTATTGCCCAATTATTTGTGTTACTATCGCCTTCCTGTCAGCTTGAACCAGTCTGGCCACTCTCCTCTAACATTAACAAGGAATTTTAACCACAGAACTGAGGCACACTGGATTTTTCTTAATTGATTTTCCCAATATTCTCTGTAAACTCTGGAGACTGTATGAAACTTGCAGATCAGCACTTTCTAATCCTCAATCCTCCCTTTTAGGCACCAACAATCATTTCACAGTCAAAGTCACTTTTCTCATATTTAAGACCGTAAGACATGCGAGTGGAATTAGGCCATCTGGTCCACTGAGTCTGCTCCGCCATTCAATCATGGCTGATCCTTTTTTTCCCTATCTCCTCCTCAACTAGAGTTCCCAGTCTTCTTCCCGTAACCTTTGATGCCATGTCCAATCAAGAACCTATCAATCTCTGCCTTAAATACAACAACCTGGCCTCCACAGCTGCATGTGGCAACAAATTCCACAAATTCACCATCCTTTGGCTAAAGAAATTCCTCCACATCTCTGTTTTGAAAGGGTGCCCCTCTATCCCAAGACTGTGCCCTCTTGTCCTAGGCTTTCCCACCATGGGAAACATCCTTTCCATATCTACTCTTTCTAGGCCTTTGAACATTCATTTCAATGAGATTCCGCCCCCCCCTCACCCCCCATCCTTCTGAATTCCAGTGAGTACAGACCCAGAGCATATAATAACCTTTTCATTCCTGGAATCATCCTTGTGAACCTAAGATGAGGGGCACAAAACTGTTCACAATTCTCAAGGTGAGGCCTCACCAGTGCCTTATAAAGCCTCAGCATCACATCCTTGCTCTTGTATTCTGGACCTCTTGAAATAAATGTTAACATGGCATTTGCATTCCGCACCACCGACTCAACCTGCAAGTTAACCTACAGGGTGTTCTGCACAAGGACTCCCAAGTCCCTCTGCATCTCAGATTCCTGGATTTTCTCTCAGTTTACAAATTAGTCTGCACATTTATTTCTACTGCCAAAGTGCATGACCATGCAATTACAAACTTTGTATTTCATTTGCCATTTTCTTGCCCATTCTCCTAATCTGTCAAAGTCCTTCCGCATCCTACCTGTTTCCTCAACACTACCTGCCCCTTCACCAATCTTCATATCATCTGCAAACTTGGCAACGAAGCCATCTGTTCCATCATCTAAATTTTCTTTCCCATTCCGATCTTTGGTCTGAACAACATCTGAACCTCTTGACCATGTCTGGATGCTTTTATGCGTTGAGTTGCTGCCACATGATTGGCTGATTAGATATTTGCATTAATGAGCAGGTGTACAGGTGTAACTAACAAAGTGGCCATCGAGAGAAAATCACCATTTAACCTTTATCACAATATAGTGATCACAATACTTTAAAAAAATCTTTATTTCACATACAGCTTATTATACACAAGTACACATAAGGAGGACACAGTGACTTTAAACTAACCATTGACTGAAAAGGTATCACATTAACAATCATGCAGAAAAATTAATTCTTTTTAGACTCCACTGCTTTCAATGGAGTTAAAGTACTTCCTTGTCAATTCAAACAGCTAATGGTTACAAAATAGAAGTGAGTTGTTTTGCGCAGCTGAAATCCTATAGAGGTAGGTTTTACTTGATGTCATTGGGCCACATGCATAAGAGAATGCTGAAGGGCAGATCTCGCACAGTAGGCTAAATCAGTCAACATGCAGAAAACCAAGGATTCTTACAAAGAAGTTGTCACCCTACATGACTTGATGTAGCTAGCTAGTTGACACGGTATAAACTTTTGGAACTGCTGACATTAGCCATCCTATCAGTACTTATGATGTCACTAATATTATAAGTACCTTACAAATTCAAGTTGCTACTGTGTATGAAATCTCTTGCCTTACACATTTTTCTGCTCTTCTAACAAGCAATAGGTTATGCTCTTTAACATTTTATTTTAAAGAAATGTTGCAAAAAAGAAATGGATTTACAACAATCCAATAATTTAGTATATTACTAAAATCCGAGTGTGCTTCACTTATGATAGTTACAAACATTACACCTATATTTGTAGAGATTTTAGCAAAATGTCCATTTGAAATTGTAAATACATAATACAATGATGGTGTACAAAGAGCTGTCATAATAGAACAATTGGTTCCAGATCTGTCATTAGAGTTGATAACAGGCTGAGAATTTGAAATACAGTTATACTTCATTAGTGATATATCAGATGTGAGAGGACAAACATGTTTTGTCTATCAAACAAATTTAACTACAATGAAAAACACTTAAAATAAAAAGGTACAGATCTTTGGCTTTACTTATTCATAGTAATAGAAATGGTTGAGGCAAGCATAATTACAAAGTTTAGAAGAAATTTGGATAAGTAAGATAGGAAAGGTTTACAGAAATATGGGTCTAAGTCCCTTTTGCCTGTGTACCTCAGGATGGCACCTTGGTCAGTATGGACAAGTTGGGCTAAAGGGCCCATGTTCATGCTGTATAAATTTATGACCATGAATGGCTCACAGTCTCAATTTTGAGGGAAATGTACATCATAATTTTCAGAAAGCTAGATTTTATTTTGATACATAGAGGAATTACATCAATGACAATCACTCTAAAATGCAGCAGGATTCTTTACCTGTCTGTATAAGAACTCTATGTTAACACCATTTATCTGTTATCTCTCCTAATAAACAGCTATTGATCTTAGTCAAAAAGATGTACCTGGTCTTTCACCATCTCTTCTGCAGTTCCTTCAAGACCCAATTCATAACACAGCCTTACAAACAGAGGTCCAAACTTAAATTCTCCAAAGGCCATGTTTTTGTTTTCAGCATGGTATCTGTTGGTAAACCATTATTGTACTTCATATTAATGGCACAGAATTATACAAAATGGTAGTGCCTAAATTAGTTATTAAAACTCCCAGCAACTGTTGTTCTAGCTTATGATATAACTGATTAACTTTGTACTCAGGTTATTATGTTATCCTCACACCAACACAATTATCAGTATTTTAAAGAACTTAATATATTACTCACTTTAGCAAAACAATTAGCTCTTCAGAATTTGGACAATGAGAGAATTACTGGAATTGCAGGAAGGATGATAGACATTAATCACTTGGAGAGAAGAGAAATTCAGGCGCTTGCTCTCACATCAATAACAATGAGAGAATAGCTTTCAGGAAGTTGTTCAAATTCCTCAAGAGAGGAGAACGAGAAACTGTGTGGATGGGCCAGTACCTAAACCTGTAATTGACAAGTGGCCCAGGAAAATACTTGTTATGATTGGCAATGCTTTTCCTAAAATGGATTTTGAAGCAGATACTGTACAACAGTGACTTTCAATAGGGATTGTGAAAAAGAATTACAGGACCATGGAAAATAAAAGATTAGTGGGACCAGATGAATGAATCTTTCAAAAATCCGGCACAAACATAAATAGTTGGTAATTGCAAAACTATATTGTTTGTCACCATTTCAATTTCAAACCCACCACTGTTGTCATGACAGGAAGCTACTGATCAGTTCTGGCTGACAACCCAATAGATAGCCCATCATTTATTTTCATGTGCTTATTTATTTAATGACAGACAGCGCGAAATAGGCCTTTTAAGCCACGTCTTGCTGGCCAGCAATCCCTCGATTTAATCCTAGCCTAATCATGGGACAATTTACAATGACCAATTAATCTTCCAACCAGTATGTCTTTGGACTGTGGGAGGAAACTGGAGTACTCGGAAGAAACCCACATGGTCATGGTCAGAAGCCAGGTTGCTGCTACTGTAAAGCATTGTGCTAACCACCATGCTACCGTGTTGCTAAGAAGAAAAAATGTCCAGTGTACCTTAACGCAACTGATTTATTTCAACCTCTCATTTGTACTTGATGAATCTTCAGTTCTGACATGCTCAAATGATCACTTTAGATGAAATAAAGGTTGAGGTTAGAGAGGAGGGCTTAGAAACTGTCCAACAATTTACTTCTGCTTCCCCATTGCACTATTCATTGTTATCCCATTAGAAAGTCAACAGCTCCATTAGGGAAGGACTCCCTGCAACTCTGACAAGACCCTGACAGACAATCAGATTTTCGTCAGTGTTTGCATCTTCACATCTTCACTGTAGGAATAAGCCTGGGCTGGAGTACAGAGAGCTTTCCTTCCTTCATAAATAAATAAATAGATGATAAATATACAGATAAATAGATGGATAGCAGCAAAATCTACAGGACTACTGCTTCAGTATGCTCCTTCCAGCAACACTGGAGCTTTTCTGGGTATCATCAGGAGTTGTTGAACACTGGAAACAAACAGATTGACTATTGATCTTCTCAGCTTTCACAGAGCAATTACTCAGCAGTATTTATTAGGCACACAGCTGTGGTGCTTGCTTTGGGATCTGGAAGCTGTGGTGTAAAGCTACAAGGCAGTTGGAGCTAGGATTTTACAAAGAGAGAGTCAGGAAAAACAGAAACAATGCAGCATTTTTTCCCCGTTACCACAAGGTTTGGAAGAAATAGCTTGCTTTCTGATGAAGAATGATCAATTCTTTTTGTTTGTTTCATTAAGTTTTTTGTTTCATTTACTGAGGCTATCACTTCACAACAGTTGTCTTAAAGTTGACATGAAAAAAAATCACTGCACTCCTTATTGGACCTTAATACTCATATGGTTACATATTTCCCAAGTCTGTATTTCATGCTGTTTCTTATCACGTTACCAGATTTACAGAGTAATCTAGGCACCAGAAAAGCATTGCTTTTATAATGTAGGTATAATTGCATAACCAAAGAATGATGGGATGATGACTTCTTTTAAGACTGATGAGGACTTGATTACTTTTTAGAACTCAATCTGTAAAAAGTAATTTCAATGGATAACAGTGATTGGCCTATAGATATTGTCGCCAGCAAAACCAGTTTCTCTCTTTCCCCCCACAATCCACCCCCTCTACAGACACAACCTGCCCAGCCAAGTTCATACAGTGCTTTCTAGTTTTACTTCAGATTTCGAGCATCCGCAGCATTTTGCTTTCTAGGTTGTCTATTCTCTCCACACCTTCATCCCACACCAGGTCAGCCTCACAACACTTCACTTCTTCCTTTTAGTCATAAGACCATAAGACATGGGAGCAGAATTAGGCCATTCAGCCCATCCAGTCTGCTTCACCATTCCAACATGGCTGATCCCAGAGCCCTCTCAACCCCACACACCTGCCTTCTCGCCACATCCTCTGATGCCCTGATCAGTCAGGAAATGATCAACTACCGCATTACACGCACTGACCTGCCCTTCACCACAGTCTGTGGCAGAGCACTGCACAGATTTACTACTCTCTGGCTAAAAAAATTCCTCCTTACTTCTGTTCTAAAGGGTTACCCCTCAATTTTGAGGTTTTGTCCTCTAGTTCTGGAAACCCCAACCATAGGAAACATCCTCTCCGGATCAACTCTATCTAGTCCTTTCAACATTTGGAAGGTCTCAATGAGATCCCCCTGCATTCTTCTAAATTCCAGTGAGTACAGGCCCAAAGCTGCTAAACACTCCGCATATGTTAACCCCTTTATTCACAGAATCATCCTTCTGAACCTCCTCTGGACTCTCTCCAATGACAACACATCTTTTTTGATATATGAGGCCCCAAGCTGTTGACAATACTCCAAGTGCAGCCTGACTTGTGTCTTATAAATGCTCAGCCTTATCTCGTTTTTATATTCTATTCCCCTTGAAATAAATGCCAACATTACATTTGCCTTCTTTACCACATACTCAGCCTGTAAATTAACTTTCTGGGTGTCTTGCACAAGGACTCCCAAGTCCCTCTGCACCTCCGATGTTTGAACTTTCTCGCCATTTAGATAATAGTCCACGCTATTGTTCCTTTTACCAAAATGCATTATCATACATTTTCCAACACTGTATTCCATCTGTCACGTTTTTGCCCATTCTTCCAATTTGTCTAAGTTCTGCTGCAATCGCATTGCTTCCTCAGCACTACTTGCCCCTCCACCTATCTTAATATCATTTGCAAACTTTGCTACAAAGTCATCAATTCAATTATCTAAATCATTGATTAGCTGTGAAAAGCAGCAGTCCCAATACTGACCCCTGAGGAACACCACCAGTCACTGGCAGCCAACCATAAAAGTCCCCTTTTATTCCCCCTCATTGCCTCCTGCCTATCAGCCATTCCACTATCCATGCCACTATCTTTCCTGCAATGCCACAGGATTTTATCTTGTTAAGCAGCCTCATGTGCGGCACCTTATCAAACACCTTCTGAAAATCCAAGTAAATGACCCCCACTGCCTCTCTTGTCCACCCTGCTTGTTACTTCCTCAAAGAGCTCTAACGGATTTGTCAGGCAAGATTTCCCTCTTCAGAAGCCATGCTGACTTTGACTTATTATATCATTAGTCTCCAAGTACCCCGAAACCTCATCCTTAATAATAGACTCCAACACCTTCCCAACCACTGAGGTTAGGCAAACTGCTCTTTAATTTCCTTTCTTTTGTCTTCCTCCCTTCTTAAAGGATGGACTGACATTTGCAATCTTCCAGTACTCTGGGACCATGCCCAGAATCAAGTGATTCTTGAAAGATCACGAGCAATACATCCATTATCTCTTCAGCAACCTGTCTCAGAACTCTGGGATGTAGTCCATCTTGCCCAAGTGACTTTGGAACCTTAAGACCTTAGAGTCTGCCTAGCAATGGCACTCACTCCGGCTCTCTGACACTCAAGGACCTCTGGCACACTGCTAATGTCTTCCACAGTGAAGACAGATGCAAGTACTCAATACGTTCATCTTTCATTTCTTTGATCCCCCATTACTACCCCACCAGCATCATTTTCCAGCGGTCCAATATCAACTCTCACCTCCCTTATACTCTTTATATAATTAAAAAATGTTTTGGTATCCTGCTTTATATTGTTGGCTAGTCTGCCCTCATATTTCATCTTTTCTCTTCTTATAGCTCTTTTAGTTGCCTTTTGTTGGATTTTAAAAGCTTCCCAAAGTTCCAACTACTTACTTTTGCTACGTTATATACCCTTTCCTTGGCTGTTATGTAGTCCTTAACTTTCTTTGTCAGCCACAGTTGCCTACCCCTGCCATTTGAGAACAACTTCTTCTGTGGGACATATCTATCCTGCACCTTGTTTACTATTCGCAGAAACCTCAGCCATCTCTGCTCTGCTGTCATCCCCATCAGCATCCCCTCCAATCCACCTGGGCAAGCTCCTCTCTCATGCCTCTATAACTCCCTTTATTCCACTGCAATACTGATACATGTGACTTGTGCTTCTCCCTATCAAATTGCAGTATGAATTCAATCATATTATGATTACTGCCTCCTAAGGGCTCTTTTACGTTAAGCTTCCCTAATAAGATCAGGGTAATTACACAACACCCAATCTAAAATAGCCTTTCCCCGAGTAGGCTCAAGCAAAAGCTGCTCTAAAAAGCCATCTCGTATGCATTCAACAAATTCCCTCCCTTGCAATCCAACACCAACCTGACTTTCCCAATCCCCTTGCATATCTCAAACCCGCATCTTGGCTACTATTCAGAGGGCTATATACAATTCCGATGAAGGATATTTCACCCTTGCAATTTCTTAACTCCACCCACAAAGATTCAACATTCTCTGACCCTATGTCACCTTTCTAAAGAGGTAATTCCATCTCTTACAACAGAGCCACACCACTGCCTATGCCTTCCTGCCCATCCTTTCAATACAAAGCATATCCTTTGATGTTAAGTTCCCAACTATGGCCTTCTTTCAGCCACGATTCAGTGATGCCCACAATGTCAAACCAACTAATCTCTAATTGTGCCATGAGTTCGTCCATATTATTCCGAATGCAACGTGCATTATACAGTACCTTCAGTCCTGCATTTTTCACCCTTTTGAATTTTGGCTCTGTGGTACAATTTAACCCTTTACTCTGTCTGCATTTACAACCAATCATTGGCCTGTCCTCCCTTACATTCATTTTATACCCATCATCTACTTGTAAACCTGCTGGCTCATCCTCAGCCCTACCATACTGGTTTCTATTCTCCTGCCATATTACATAGTTTATATCACTCCCAACAGCTCTAGTAAATCTACCCAAAAGAACAGCGGACCCCCTCGGATTCAAGTGCAACCCATCCCTTTTGTACAGGTCCCACCTGCCCCAGAAGTCCAATTATTCAGAAATCTGAAACCCTGCCCCCTGCTCCAATTCTTCAGCCACACATTTATCTGCCACCTCATTCTATTCTTATCCTCACTGTCACGTGGCACAGGCAGCAATCCCAAGATTACTACCCTTGAGGTCCTGCTACTCAGCTTCCTTCCTAACTCCCCATACTCTTTTTTCAGGACCTCCTCCCTTTTTCTTCCTATGTCACTGTTACCAATATGTACCACCTTCCCTTCTCAGGATATTGTGGACGTCCAAAAACATCTTGGAACCTGGCACTGAGAGGCAAACTACCATCCTGTGTTTCCTTTCTGTGTCCACAGAATCGCCTACCTATTGCCTACCTGTCGCCCTGACAATCGTTTCCATCTTCACTGCCCTTACCCTAGCAGGACTTGTTCAAATGTTAAACAATTTCTACTTTAACTCCACAGTTCATCCAAAAAAAAAACCCAGCGGAATGTGGAAATCCAAAATAAAAACAAGTAATACTGGAAATACGGCAGCTGGTAACGAGGAAGGAAAGAGCTGATTTTTCATGACTTTTCGTTCATTTTACTCTCGAACTTTTATCAACAATAGCACATCAGTCCGACCACACTTCCTTTCACAACAGTGCTTATAAAATGTTTTCTTTAACTATGGCTTTGCCTCCACCATTAGTGCAGGGCTCTTAACCATGGTTTTACCATTTTCCACACTTCTGTTCTCACTTGCCTCCCTGTAATCTAAAACAAGGATTGCCCTTAACTTCATCTTCCACTCACCAGCTTCCATATTCAATAGATCAGGCTCCAATATTTTAGACTGCTCCAGTGTGATGCTACCATCATCAACCTTTTCTTCTTCCAGTATTCCAAAAACGTTGCTACCCTGTGACTCTTGCATGTGCACCAATTTCTCTGGAATCATAGGAGATGCAGCACCTGTTCTTTTACCTTCCCTTCCCACATCCAGGGCCTTAAACACACTGTCCAGGTGCAGCTGGGATGCACTTGTACTTCTTCTAATTTAGCACAATTTTAGTACTTTCAGTGCTTACAATTTTGTCTCCTTTTCACTAAAGAATCCAAGCACAGAATGGACGATTGCTTGCAGAACACATCTCTTCATTCCAAAGGACGACCACGAGCTTCTAGTTGCCTTCTGCTTTGTTTCTCCATCTCACTACCATTCTGATTTCTCTGTCTTTTTATGCTCACAAGACTCAACATTGAATTCAACAACATCAAGACGATGAGTCATTATAGCTTTAACTTCACATTCTCTAACAGTCAGTTTGCTTTTCCTCTCCACTTCTGTTAAGTTTAGGGTTCAATCATCTGATGCCATTTATACCTCCTTCAGAGATACCTGGTTTTGTCTCACTGCCTTTTTATAACCAACACGACCACAGTGTGTCATTTAAGTTCTCCTTGGTCCAGAGCCCTTCCCTTTCTCTACTGGGAACTACTCCATTCTTCCTCTGCAAACTCACGTTCATTCCACTCTGAATTTCCCTGGGTTACACCAGGGTTCCATTCCTGTGCACTGTTCTTAGGTAGTACAGCTTGCAAGTTGGAAATGACACCACAAACTGAACTCCCAAGTTAGAAGTTGCTTGCAATCTTGAAGCTACCAACCAATCCATGCTGCTGGTCTCCCAAGTTTTATTTCATATGTATGGGCTGAAACAAACTGGAGGTTTACAAACAACCCAGCTTGTATCAGCCTATACTTCATGAGGAAATGTTATCAATTTGAAATGCAAACTTGTTTCTCTCTCCACAGAAATGCTAAATTAGCTGAGTATTTCTAGCACTTAATAGTAAAGTTTCAGGGTAGAGCTGCTGAAAGTTGTTACTTTAAACTCAGCTTACATTGGAGAATTTTATTGCCCGAAAGTGTCCAAAAAGTGGAAAGCTGAAATACAAAAATAACTGTCAGCAGACATTATCTTCAGTTCTGATGAGGAAGTAATGAATAAAGAGATTATTCTTTATGCAGTAATTCACAATTATACAATAAATTCTGTTTAATATTTTAGTAACATACCTGTAAATTACATCCTTTGCTAGTTCTACATCTGCTGGCATTTGGCACAAATGTAACAACATTTTTAAATCATCCTTGAGGATTAGTTCATTCTTATTTAATTTTTCCTGAATTGATTTGAAATATTGATCTGTAAAATTAACACATTTGTGTGAAAAGCAAGTGAGTAAAAGATGAACAAAATTTCCAAAGTACAAAATACCTTTAGCAGTAAGTCTTCCCCTGCCTCTTCATGTTTATTTCTGATATTCATAAAAAAACAACCACTATAGGTTTAGAAACTAATAGGTAAAATAAGTAAATAAATAAACAACAAGACACTGGCTCCACAAAGCTACAGAAACAGTTGGACATTTTCTTTTCATTAGTGCAGCTGAGTTCAAATCAAGAGATGTGCTTTCATGATTTCAAGAATTCTACTAAATTTCCAGGTATTAACTATATGAAAAAAATGTTATGATTACAATACAGAAAAATGTGCGCTCTAGTCCCTTTACTACAAAGCAGCATAATGCATATAAATATACTGTTCCTAAATGGCAAGCAATTCTTTTATTCTAACTTTTCTACTTTATATTTCAATGTTCTCCCATGAAATTGCCTAATTTTAAAAATCCAATTGA
The DNA here is from genome assembly GCF_048418815.1 of Hemitrygon akajei. Taxonomy (NCBI): domain Eukaryota; kingdom Metazoa; phylum Chordata; class Chondrichthyes; order Myliobatiformes; family Dasyatidae; genus Hemitrygon; species Hemitrygon akajei. The sequence goes on from NC_133129.1 coordinate 47,605,804, forward strand.
TAAAATACATTCTTGATGTAGAAAGACCCCTAACCTTAACCTTCTTTCCCTTAATTTCTGTAGCTGATAGATATTACTTTGAAATGCCAGTTAGAGGACTAAGAGAGAAACAAATATCATTTGTGAAAAGCTGATTTCATTTCCAGAGGGATAAATCATTCAAATACTTATAAAAATCTGCAATCTGCAATGCACAAGGAAAAGAGGTAAACTCCATCTAATACAAAGGCCACTGCTGACCTTCTGTCCCTCCATAGAATAGGTGACCTTTCCTTGCTCTCCATTACAAAAGTAACTCTTGCCAGGATAACATCCCACAGGAGATGTCATTCCTTCTGTACCTCAACTATATTTCACCTATTAGGTTGTCATCCAATTTCAGAGGCTGTCAGTGCACAGCCAGATCCTGACCCAAAAATATTGAATATTGTCCAAATTAATTATATGGGATACATTCAAAGCATTTTTACGTGGTCAGATTATTTCTTATTCAGCTAAACTCAAAAAACAGACAAAAGCAGAATTAGATAAAATTTCAAAACAAATTAAAGATTTAGATAATATCTATGCGGTTTCCCCTAATGTTGACTTATTTTAAACAAGGGTGGAACTTCAATCACAATATAACCTATAATTAACTCATCCAATCAAAGGTTATCTACTTAAGTTAAAGAGCCAATTTTATATATTTGGACATTAAAATAATAAATTACTTGCATTTCAATTAAAATAGGCTAGAGCCAAAACGCAAATTTTGAAAATTCATAGAAAGGATGGTACCTTGGCTCGGGAATATGAAGAAATCAATAAGATTTTCCAAGATTTTTTATACTGAACTTTATAAATCTCAATCCTCAGTAGATTCTTCTGAAATGAATGTTTTTTTACGAAAGATTGTTTTCCCTAAAATTTCTGCTGAGGATCAAAAAACTTTTGATGCCCAAATTACTGAATCCGAAATCCATAAAGCTATTTTTTCCAATGCAATCTGGTAAGGCCCCGGGACTTCATGGCTATCCTGTCGAATTTTATAAAAAATTTGGAAAACTGCTTTCTCCATATATGTTGGAGATGTTTAAAGATTCTTTTGTGAAAAGTGACTTACCTTCTACTTTCTATGAAGCTTCTATTTCTTTAATCCTCAAAAAGGATAAAGATCCTAGTGATAGTGCCTCATACAGACCTATTTCATTACTGAATGTTGATACTAAGATTCTCTCAAAGATAATGGCCAATCAGTTGGACGGTATTTTGGGTAAAATCATTTTTAAAGATCAAACAGGCTTTATAAAGGGTCGTTATTCTTTTTCAAATGTTCGGAGATTATTTACCATTATATATTCGCCCTCTTCTAAAACTCCACAATGTGTTATATCTTTGAATGCTGAAAAAGCATTTGATCGAGTCGAATGGAAATATTTATTTAATGTTTTAGAAAAATTTGGTTTTGGTATTAATTTTAATAAATGGATTAAAATGATATACAAAGCTCCTGTTGTGACTGTTGTCACCAATAACTGTAGGTCTCCCCTTTTTCAGCTATCACGGGGAACAAGACAAGGTTGTCCATTAAGTCCTTTGTTATTTAACTTAATATTAGCACCCCTTGCTATTGCTCTTCGTGAAGCCAGAAATATTTGTAGGATTTTTATGAATGGGACCATGCACAAGATCTCTCTTTACGCTGATGATTTATTGGTATATATATCTAAGCCTGAAGAATCTATTCCTGCTTTGCTAAAATTATTTGTCAAATTTGGAGATTTTCCAGGATATAAAATAAATTTTAGTAAAAGTGAATTATTTCCTTTAAATGAATTTGTCTCTCTATATATATATTCCTTTCAAAAGTTATGGATTCTTTTAGATATTTAGGTATCAGAATTACAAAAAAAAAGGATCTTTATAAAGCTAATTTTCCTCCTTTAGTGGACTCTATGAAGTTTTCATTTACTAGATGGAGCCCACTTACATTTTCACTTGTTGGTTGCATTCATGTAGTTAAAATGATGATTTTACCAAAATTTTTATATGTATTTCAGAATATTCCTGTTTTTTTGGCTAAGAAGTTTTTTGATTGGATTGATTCTATTATTCTATCTTTTAATTGGGATAATAAAAGACCAAGGATCAGTAAAAATCATCTACAAAAGTTGAAAAAGGACGGAGGTCTGGCTTTGCCTAATCTAAGAATGTATTATTGGGCTGTTAATTTGCAATATATGTCCTTTTGGTTATATTGGGGTGATAGGATTGATCGGCCAATCTGGGTAGACCTGGAACTGAGAGCTATGAAACTGTTTTATTTAACTTCGTTATTAGATAGATAGATAGATAGATACTTTATTCATCCCCATGGGGAAATTCAACATTTTTTCCAATGTCCCATACACTTGTTGTAGCAAAACTAATTACATACAATACTTAACTCAGTAAAAATATGATATGCATCTAAATCACTCTCTCAAAAAGCATTAATAATAGCTTTTTAAAAGTTCTTAAGTAGTTTACTTAAATACATTAAATACAATCAACCCGGCACTTTAACATATCTTACTCCTGGCGGTTGAATTGTAAAGCTTAATGGCATTGGGGAGTATTGACCTCTTCATCCTGTCTGAGGAGCATTGCATCGATAGCAACCTGTCGCTGAAACTGCTTCTCTGTCTCTGGATGGTGCTATGTAGAGGATGTTCAGGGTTTTCCATAATTGACCGTAGCCTACTCAGCGCCCTTCGCTCAGCTACCGATGTTATACTCTCCAGTACTTTGCCCACGACAGAGCCCGCCTTCCTTACCAGCTTATTAAGACGTGAGGCGTCCCTCTTCTTAATGCTGCCTCCCCAACACGCCACCACAAAGAAGAGGGCGCTCTCCACAACTGACCTATAGAACATCTTCAGCATCTCACTACAGACATTGAATGACGCCAACCTTCTAAGGAAGTACAGTCGACTCTGTGCCTTCCTGCACAAGGCATCTGTGTTGGCAGTCCAGTCTAGCTTCTCGTCTAACTGTACTCCCAGATACTTGTAGGTCTTAACCTGCTCCACACATTCTCCATTAATGATCACTGGCTCCATATGAGGCCTAGATCTCCTAAAGTCCACCACCATCTCCTTGGTCTTGGTAATATTGAGACGCAGGTAGTTTGAGTTGCACCATATCACAAAGTCCTGTATCAGTTTCCTATACTCCTCCTCCTGTCCATTCCTGACACACCCCACTATGGCCGTGGTAGGAGTTGCTCTTACTATACAATTAGCTAAAGTTGCTAATTTAAATTTATATCCTGTGGTTAAGCACTCTTTACAAATTTGGCTCCAGTTCCGCAATTTTTTTAATCTTAAAAAAATTTAAACTTTGTAGTATAATTTAACGCAATTACTTTTTTAAACCTTCCTGGAGTGATCCAATTTTTTTACTTTGGAAAAATAAAGGTAAAGTCTTTTTTGGACTTATTTAAAGGCAGATTGTTGTCTTTTGAACAATTAGTCGATAAATATTCTCTTTCATATTCACATTTTTTACAATATCTTCAAGTTAGACATTTTTTACAAAAATATTTAAGTAATTTTCCTTACATATTGGAGGCTGACTTGTTAGATACTATTATGAATATGAACCCCTCGATGAAAGGTTCTACTGGAAGAATTTATAATTTATTACTACGATAGGATAAGCGTCCTTTACTTAAGATTAAACAGGATTGGGAGCAAGAACTCAATTTGACTTTTATATGGGAGGATTGGACGCGGATTCTGAAGTTGGTTAACTCTTTCTCGGTCTGTGCTAGTCATTCACTGATTCAATTTTAAATTGTACATCGTTACCATTGGACAAAAGAGAGACTTTCTAAATATTTCCCAATGTTGACAAGTATTGTGGTAGATGTAAAACTGAGACAGCTACACTGACACATATGTTCTGGTCATGTTCTATATTAAAACAGTAAGTCTTTTTGACAATTTCTAAAGCACTTAGAATCAATTTACAACCTAATAAACTGATGAGCAAATACGAGGAAATCTGCAGCTGCTGGAAATTCAAACAACAACACACACAAAATGCTGGTGGAACACAGCAGGCCAGGCAGCATCTATAGGGAGAAGCACCGTCGACGTTTCGGGCCGAGACCCTTCATTAATTTTTTTTGAGGCATTGTAAGTGTTGTTACTTCGATGTACCTGTGTATTTTGAATAATAATAATAATAATAATAATAATAAAAAGATTTGAAAAGAAAAAATATTGAGTATTTCCAAACGTGGAAAACTGAAGGAACTATCAGGCTGGAAACAATAGTAAACTCTTTCATTGGACAGCTTGTTGGAGGGGCCAATTGTAATGAATGGAAAACCATCAGAAAGATGGATCAGCAAAAGGAGAATGCAGATCTTCTTAAAGTCAAATACTGACAGAACTACATTAAGTACTCCATCAATACACACCTAACCTCGTGCAAGTTATCACTTTAAGGAAACTTCTAAGTTCTAAAACAGCTGAAGAATAAATCAGTAGCTCAATAAATATGTTGTTTTCACAACGGTCTCATGCACTCATATTCAAACTCTTTACTCAATCATAAATTACCCACTTTTAAATCTTAACATCTTTTCAATTACATATTGATATAACTTACCCCTACTGATATATAACTGATTTGCAAGTGCAACCTTCTTCTGTTGGAACTCCAGCAAACGTATCACATTGTCTGACAGTAAATATCGTCTGGCTGCAGATACAAAAATAAATAAAAGTTGATTCAGATTAGTTTCTTATTAAATTCAGCAAAGTGCAATGACATTCCTTGCCTGCATAAATCTGAGTAAACAGTATGTATGGTAATACATCAATAAATAAGGCTCAAAACAAAAGGATGATGCAAAGATTTAGATTCTGCAATCTAAAACACATTTGTTTGTACTAATAAAATGGTCTGCTCACCATTAGTCATTTCTTTCATTGAACTTCCCCTGAATTACTGATTCTCCATACGGATTGTCCAATCATCTCATAACTACTGTATTTAGAACTCATTCATGCTTTTAAGTAGGCTGGAGACTGCTGCTTTTAGACCTCCTGATTCTTTACTTCTTGTACTTCCTTGCTCTTTAGTAAACTTTACCATTTTATTTCAGATTTCGAGCAACAGCAGCATCTATTCCTGAGGCAGAATGTCAATGACATGTACACTTTTCACCTGATTTATTTAGAAATTAATCTAACATACTCCTAACCTTTTCATTGCTGGGCACAGGATAACACTTAAAAGGTGGCTCTGGAAAAATCCCCAACAGTGCACGATCTATCTTCAAGCAGTGACGCTAGATGGTTTGTCACATCACAATCACTGGTTTTGTCCTTTTCACCAATTTTGGCTCTTGACCAGCTTGATTTTTGTGATTCGTCATCTGACATCTACTGTTGGAGCAAATTAAAAACTTGCTCCAGTTTTAAGTAAGATCAAAGCAGTTATCTTCTAACACTTTCCATTTCCTTCACTGCTCACTCCACACTTTGGATTCAGCAGATGCTTTTTAAATTTCACCATTCTTCGCTAAGCAATGAAAATGCATTCCTTTACATCACTCTGCAATAATATTGCCTTCATCAAAGATCTAGAACTCCCTATCACTTCAGTCTTTTTTTAAATGATCTCATAGTTCCCATACCCCACAATGCTTATTTCTAACTAGAAGATACATAAACCTGACTGTCCAAGTAGGCTCATCGTTTCTGCCTGCTCCTGCCCCACTGAACTTACATCTGCATACCTCAACTCCATTTTATACCCATTGGTTCAGTCCGTACATCTGCGACACCTTTTTTAAAAAAAAATTTTAATTAGTTTTTCAAAACATTTTACAAAATTAAAAACCCCAAATCCCAATGAGGAGCATTAATACAGTGCAAGATTAAGCATAAAATAACAATATGCTACAAAGGAAGAGAATTTAACAAAAAAGCACCTAAATTAAAGACAAGTGAGCTTAGTGACCTCCCCAAGCCCCACAACACAAGAAAAAAACAACTCCAGACCAACCACCACACAGTATAAAGAGTATAAGTCCGGACAGTCAAACTCCCAGACTGTGAATACACTTAGCAACAGAGGATAATAATGCCTACTACCAGAAAAAAAAAGGGAGCTGAAAGCAAGGGACCAAAAAGAAGAGGAAAAAAAAGAAAAAAAACCCTAGTCAAGAGGAAGGTTATGAAAGTACTCGATAAAAGGTCCCCAGACCTTATGGAACTTTAGATCCGAATTAAGAACTGAATAATGAATTTTTTCGAGGTCCAAGCAGGCCATAATGTCGTTAAGCCATTGCGCATGAGTGGGCGGGGCAACATCTCTCCATCTAAGGAGGATCAAGCGTCTCGCCAGGAGAGAGGCAAAGGATAGTATTCGGCATTTGGTCATCTGCGACACTTCTGCCACTCATGATATCAACAACTTTAAATTCCCTGGCCATGACTGCCACATTTTCACCATGGATGTTCAGTCCCTAGTCACTTCTATCACCCCCATCAAGGAGGCCTTAAGCTCTCTGCTTCTTTCTCAACAATAGACCTGTTCCACTCCATCAACACCCTCCTCCATCTGGCAGAACTGGTACTTACACGCAAAGATTTCTATTTTGGCTCCTCCCATTTTCTCCAAACTTAAGGTGCTGCCAAGGGCATCTGCATGTGCCTGCCTTTTTGTTGGCTATGTAGGGTCCATGTTCCAATCCTTCTCTGGTAAAGCTCCCCAACTGTTTCTGTGCTATATTGATGACTACAATGGTGCTGTTTCATGTACCCATGCTGAACTCATCAATTTCATTAACTTTGCCTCCAACTTCCATCCTGTGCTTAAATTCACTTGGTCTATTTCTGATATCTCTCTCCCCCCTTTCTCAATTGTTTATCTCCAAGACAAACTGTCTATCTTTACTAGACTTACCAACTCTCATAACTATCTTGAGTTTATCTCTTCCTTCCCCCTCCCAATCTCCTGTAAAAGGGCCATTTCCATTTCTCAGTTCCTTTGTCTTTGCCGGATCTGTACTCAGGATGAGGCTTTCCTTTCCTGAACATCAGAGATGTCCAGCTTCAAAGAACTGTTCCCTTCCTCTAACGTTGATGAAGCCTTCACCCTTTCCCCCCACCCCTCCAGTGCTCTCCATTTCCCAGGTATCTGCCCTCAGCCTCAGCCAATCTTCCCACCATCTTAATAGGGATAGAGTTCCTCTTGAGCCCACCCCATCAGCCTCTGCATCCAACATATTATTATCTACAGCATATATGTCAAACTCAAGGCCCGCGGTGGAATTATCTTTGGCCCGCGAGATAATATCTAATTACTATTAAAGCTGGCCCCAGTAATCGAAGCGCCTATGGCGTATGATATGGCTAATGCTGAGTTTATTCAGGTACCAGGTTTTCAGGGTTTTTAGTGTTGATTCGGCAGTCTTGCTCAGCAGTCTTCTTTATAAGAAACGGAATTTGTAAAGTGAAACACTTTGCAGTTATAGCAGAGACTGAGACACATGAGAGCAGGCTGAAAAAACGGAGGCAACGAAAGCTGCGTTCGCACGCGTCCGACTGATCCGGCCCGCATGAAGCTGCATTTTGCTCAATACGGCCCGTGACCTAAAATGAGTTTGACACCCCTGATCTACAGTATCTGCCATCTACAAGAAGATCCTACCACCAAACACCTCTTTACCTTCCCCTCACTCTCCACAGGGAATGCTCTCTCCATGATTCCCTTTGTCCATTCGTCCTTCCTCACTAATCTTCCTCTTGGGACATATCCCTGCAAGCGGCAGAAGTACTACACTTACACATTCACTTTCTCCCTCACCTCTATTCAGGGACACAAACCAACCTTCCAGCTGAGGCAAAACTTCACCTGCGAAGCCGTTGGGTTTTACTGTCGTCCAATGCTTATAATGCAACCTCCTCTACTTTGGTGAGATCCAACGTAGATTGGTGGACTGCTTTGTTGAGGACTTTGCTCCATCTGCAAAAGGCAAGATTTCCTGGTGGCCAGCCATCTCAATTCCAGTCCCCATTCCGGCATGTCAGCTGATAGCTCCCTCTACTGACACAATGAGGCTACTCTCAGGTTGGAGGAGCAAAACCTCATATTCCATCTGGTTAACCTCCAACATGATGGCATGAACATCAGTTTCTCTAACAAACAGTATTTTCCGCCTCTGTCTTCCCTCTTTTCCAATTCTTACTCCCCTCTTACTCCTTCTTTTCTTCTCATCTGCCTAACATCCTCCCTTAATGCTCCTCCTCCTCCCTTCCTCCCATGGTCCACCCTCTTATCAGATTCCTTCTTCTCCAGCTCTTTTTACCTTTTCTACCTATCACTCTCTGCTTCCTTACTTCATCCCTCCTCCCCACCCACCTGGCTTCACCAATCCTGCATGTGCTGGATATCAGCAGCAACATACACAAAATGCTGGAGGAACTCACCAGGTCAGGCAGCATCTGTGGAAATGAAAAAAAAAACAGTCGATGTTTCAGGCAGAGACCCTTCACCAGGGTCTTCTAGCTTTTACTCCTTCCCTTCCTCTCACATTATATGTTGCCTTCTTTCTTTCCAATCCTGAAACATCGGCTGTTTATCCATTTCCATCGATGCTGCCTAACGCCGAGTTCCCCCAGCATTGTGTGTGTACTGTCTAGCAAGTTTAACTATTTCCCTAAGCACCTGATTAGATTGTTAATTATAGTTAATAATCGTATTTCCAATAAAATCCCATTCCGATAACATTAAAACCTGAAAAATACTGTATTAGTTATTCACAATCTAACTCAAGATATTGTCCTTACATTGCATGAGAAAACACGTTTGTTATAAACGTTTAACAAGATCCTTTCCTACTTTAAGTTATTCAGTTTTTATTTAAACTTAAGAACTGTCATTGGCCAGTAAGCATCAAGAGCACATTTCAACTAATGAAACCACCACGCATTATCTTTGAAAGCGGTGGGCAATCGGTGACATTGACTGAAAAATGGGTTCTGTTTTAACAGCTTTGTAAAACGCTTTATTTTAGAAATCACATGCAGAAGGACGATGCCGAGTTACTTTCCTTTAAAGGGGGTCTGCCATGTGCCTGGTACACCAATGCATCTGTGGTGTTGAGATGGTTCACCTCCCGCTCATGGTTACTAATGATACGGAGACGGTGACTGGGAGGACCCGGCCGGCCGATCGGCCGCTCTCCCTCGTACTCACCGCAGCGCCGGCAGTCGCGGACGCGGGGTCTCGGCGGCGGAGCGGACACGCCGCACCTGAGGTTCTGCAGCAGGACGCGGAGCCCCTGCGTCACAATCACCGCCATTCTCCTCCGAGCGCGGCCACGGGGGGGGCTTCACTCCTCTTCTGCGAAACCTGACCTGTGACCTTCTGCGGAGAAATTGCACGCAGTCACCGTTCATTTTGTTCTTTTACTCGAAAGACAGAAAGGATTAACAATAGCAACCATTTTGTTTAAATTTTATTTTTATTTATTTTATCCGCTGTACCAACCTACCGAGAAGGCCCCTGGTGCGTTCCAAGATGGCGGCCTGGTTACGGCGATGCGCTCTGTTCGGCAGACTCGGAGTGGCAGCGGAGCGGCCAGGTATCAACCAATGGGCCGAAGGGCACCGGGGTCGTCAGTAAGGCCGCCAGAACGTGAACCCCGCAGCTCGAGGTCTCGGGCTCTGTACGGCGGGGTGTAGTTGTGCAGTGAAGGCGGAGGGAGGGAGAGAGGCGCTGTAAGCCACCCCGCGTGGGAGCTGGTAGCTGCGGGATTTCTGGTGTCTAATGAGCGGTAGCAGAGCAAACCAACCTGGCACAACCGAGCTCAGAAACGTCAACCGGGTGCATTAGTGAACGAGGAGGTCCTGTAGGGGTATTTCAAAGTTTATTACAGCCAATTCAGTTTCAAGCGTGGTCATTGTAACGTTGGAAGGAAGTGGTAATCGGTGCAGAGTAAACTCACTGGAATTAAAATTGCCAAGTATTGTGTGTGTGTTTTAAGTTAAGGGATAACTGTGGCCAGGTCTCAGAAAACTACCCGGTCGTTTGAGACAACGGCATCGGATTTATTTACATGGCCAATCAATAAGCAGGTCAAGTTCCGGTTTCATGACGCTTAACATAACATAACATAACTTCTGAAAGTTGAAATTGAAGCTGCCCCATAGAAGGATCAGAAGTGGAGAGAGTGAGCAGCTTCAAGTTCCTAGGTGTCAAGATCTCTGAGGATCTAACCTGGCCCCAGCATTATCGATGTAGTTATAAAGAAGGCAAGAGAGCGGCTATACTTTGTTAGGAGTTTGAAGAGGTTTTGGCATGTCAACAAATACACTCAAAAACTTCTATAGTTGCACCGTGGAGAGCATTCTGACAGGCTGCATCATTGTCTGGTATGGAGGGACTACTCCACGGGACCGAAAGAAGCTGCAGAAGGTTGTAAATCTAGTCAGCTCCATCTTGGGTACTAGCCTACAAAGTACCCAGGACATCTTCAAGGAGTGGTGTCTCAGAAAGGCAGTGTCCATTATTAAGGTCCTCCAGCACCCAGGGCATGCCCTTTTCTCACTGTTACCGTCAGGTAGGAGGTACAGAAGTCTAAAGGCACACACTCAGTGATTCAGGAATAGCTTCTTCCCTTATGCTATCTGATTCCTAAATGGACATTGAAGCTTTGGATACTACCTCACTTTTTTTTTAAATATACAGTATTTCTGTTTTTGCATCTTTGTTTAATCTATTCAATATATGTAATTGATTTGCTTATTTATTATTATTATCTGCTATATTATGTATTGCATTGAACTGCTGCTGCTAAGTTAACAAATTTCACATCACATGCCGGTGTTAATAAACCTGATTCTGAAGCTCGGGCTGTCTGACATGAAAAATTAACTCTATTTTCACAGATGCTGTCTGACTTAAACATAGAAACATAGAAAATAGGTGCAGGAGTAGGCCATTCGGCCCTTCAAGCCTGCACCGCCATTCAGTATGATCATGGCTGATCATCCAACTCAGTATCCTGTACCTGCTTTCTCTCCATACCCCCTGATCCCTTTAGCCACAAGGGCCATATCTAACTTCCTCTTAAATATAGCCAATGAACCGGCCTCAATTGTATTTCAGATTTTTTTTGGTTTTATATATATTTGATTTCTAACATATAAAGATTTTTTTTTATTTCTGCCATGTTAGCACAAGCTGTTTTCTTTGTGCTTCTGCCTATCAGTTTTATAGACCTTTCATTGAAAGGATGTCAGTCTGCCAATACATTACTCCAATATGAGTAACCTATCGAAGGAGAGACTTGTTACATTTTGTAATTCCAAAAACTAATCAAAAGAAAAACCACAGGAGCCTGGGAGAACCTGTAAGCTTAGTTTGTTTATTTATTGAGGCATATGTCATTCGGCCACCACTTATGATGTGATGGTGTGATTACGTATGCCATTTTTGTACCTTTACATATAACCTGCAATGAATTGTGTAAACAACAAAGAATGTTTACTCAAATAATATATTTACAATATTACTCAAATATTGCATGTTAAATACGTAACAAGACAGCACAAACAGAAGAAAATCTGCAAATGCTGAAAATCCAAAGCAACACACAAAATGCTGGAAGAACTCAGCAGGGCAGGCAGTATCCATGGAAAAGAGTAAACAGTTGACATTTCAGGCCAAAACCCTTCATCAGGACTAGAAAGAATGAGAAGTCAGAGTAAGAAAGTGGGGGGAGGGGAGGATGAAGCACAGGAGGTAGGTGATAGGTGAAACTGAGGGAGGGTGAAGTGAAGAGCTGTGAGGTTGATTGGTAAAAGAGCTAAAGGATTGGAGGAGGGGAAATCTGATAGTAGAAGACAGAAGATTTCAATGGTAAATTAGAAGGAGATGGCAAATGGGAGATGAGGTAGAAAGATTTGAGGTTATCCAGGTTGGAAATTAGTATGAAGTGTGAGGGAGTAAATGGTGCAAAGGCCTACATTGCAAAAGCATTTGAGTACAGGAATAAAGAGTTCAATTATATGGAGCACAGATGAGAGTGCATCTAGATATTTTTTTCGCACAGGTTTAGCCTCCATGAGCAAGAATACATTTGCATTTGAGAGAACTGCTGAGATTAAATGCTGGGATTGTGAATTTCTTTTGTATGAGGAAAGATTAAGTCAACTAGGAATGTATTCTCTTGAGTTTTGAAGATTGACAGGTGGTCTCATTGAAACATGAAATGCTTCCAAAGCTTGACAGGATAGATGTCGAGTTAATGTTTACCCTGGCTGGCGTTAAAATAAAACTGCAGATGGTGGAAATATTAAATAAATACAAATAATGCTAGAAGTACTCAGTAAGTCAGGTTATAACTGTGGGAAGCGAAACTGAGTTGATGTTTCAGATCAAAGGCTCTTTCTCAATTCTGGGAAGCAGACAAAAGCAGCTGTTGAGCTAGAGCATCCTGCAGATCTATTTAACGGCAGCCTGCTTCTCTTCATCTGCATACTATTTTCTTGTGGTATCATCTGAACATGTACCATTAAGACCTCCACGTATACTGGGTAACATCCACAATTTCTTTCAACTATTCATTGCCTTTTTTAGACTTAAGTTTGCCTAATGTTCTGCTATAATCCTTCAATGAAATAATATTATTTCATAAGTATTTTCTTTTTATTGTATACAGTTACCAAAAGGTGCCTGCTGTCTGCAGCTTATTTGAACAGTGAAAAATGGGACCAGAGAAAGGAAGATCCACACAGGCTGGGTAAGTAAAATTCATTGGGATTGTACGTTGTACTGTTTGTTGGATCTTGTTTCTATAGTTTCACTGGGGCTCTGAAAGAAGTTATGTATATCAAGTGTATTTGAAAATGTTGGGCTTTGCAGAATACCCAAAACTAAAATAATAGACTTTTTAAAAAGATTGCTTTCCCTCAATTTAGATATCATTACTCACATTCATGTTTGTTTGAGATTTGATATTCTTATCTTCTTGGTGTTTAAGGATACATCCAAATAAAACTAAACCTGGAAAAAAAAGGCTGTGTTGGCCCAGTTAGATTTTCCCTGCAATTTGTTGGCTTCAAAATATGGCATTTACTAAACTAAATAGAAATGGAGTAGTCGCTGAGTTTAGAAACTGGTCTTTCAACCCACCATGACCACGTCAACCATTGAACTTGTCTATACGAATACATTTATCAACAAGGAAAGAAATACAAATAACAAGTGATAACAGAAATTTGCATTTATCAGTTAACCTACTCCCCGGCACCTAGCATTGGTAACATATTTTGTGAAGTTCCTTTATTTTTGGATAAGATTCAAAGCACTTGTGTTTTGGCTACAAAGTATTTTGCTGCTGAAGGATGATGTAATGGGCTTGTGTTTTTTTAAAATATGCCAAGTAGATTTCTTTTTGGAATGTAAAATTACTGTTAGCCTCTGTCAATACTAAATCACACCAAAACAATTTGATCTTTTTTCATTCCAGAGGTTTTTTTCCAATTAGGCAAATGCATGCAATTCAGCAAAAAGCCTTTGCTTTCTGAAATGGATTTTTTTCCCCCCATTGTGCCCAAGTTGATTTGTGCTTTTCATTATTCTCATAACAATTTTCGCAGTACTGTTTCTGCTGTATCTCAATTATAATAAAACTGGTGATATGGCCTTTTGATTGAGGGCCATAAAATGTGTGATTTGTTAAAATTCTATAAATGTCAGATTAATGGCATTAACTTTTTAATTATCAGTGTTTCCAATCCCTGTTCCAGCTGTTTCATGACTGTCAAAATTAGTACTGTTTCATATAGCCTGAAGCTAAGGAGCTAAAGGGTCTGCCTTTCTTCCTCACTGGAAAAATGGCAAAAATGAAAATATCCTTCTAATGAATAGTATTAATTTTATTTGACATCAGGTGATTTTGTCCTTTTAAACTGCTGATGGCAATGAGATTTTTCATAAACATATATTCCTATGCAATGTAATAATGTATCACAGACATTCCTTGTAGAAAATTATGTAAATCTGATGCATGAGTTATTTTGTGCAAATCTCCATAATGTAGGCTTGATGTTCATTATGGAACTATCATATGGGAGATAAAATGCAGAAAGGTGGCATCTAGTGTTTGCACTCATGTTATCACAACTTCATTCTTTGATAATTCAGGCACAGGAAAATCTTCTTTAGTGTCTTGTCCCACCAGATGACGAACTTTCTCCTCAAGAACGCTTACATCGACACTTCAGTGCAGAAAGGTGGAATTCCTGGAGTGCCTGGCTGCCTGGAACACACTGGAGTAGTCACCCAGCTGATCAGGGAGGTGCACATGGGGAAGGGAGACCTGGTCATACTTTGGCTAGATCTCGCCAATGCATATGGGTCAATACCCCACAAACTGGTGGAGTTTACACTGGGCCAACACCATGTTCCCAGAAAGGTCAAGGACCTCATTATGAACTTCAGACTGAGATTCCCTTCTGGAGCTATGACATCAGGCTGGCATAGGCTGGAGAAGGGGATTGTAACTGGGTGCACAATCTCTGTTATTCTCTTTGCCCTTGCTATGAATATGATGATCAAGGCAGCTGAAGCAGAGTGTAAAGGCCCGCTGATCAAGTCTGGTGTTCGGCAGCCCCCGCCCGATCAGAGCCTTTATGGATGACCTCATTGTCACGACAACATCAGTTCCTGGCGGCAGGTGGATCCTCCAGGGCCTGGAAAAGCTCATCGCATGGGTAGGGATGAGCTTCAAACCAGCTAAATCTGGGTCCATGGTGTTGAAGAAGGGCAAAGCGGTGGACAAGTTTTGTTTTACCTTGGATGGCACTACAATTCCATCTATCACTGAGAAGCCAGTCAAGAGCTTGGAGAAGGTCTTCAACTGTAGCTTCAGAGATGCAACTTCCGTCCAATCAACTTCCAAGGAGCTTGAGAGCTGGGTCACCACGGTGGACAAGTCAGGCTTACCTGAAAGATTCAAAGCCTGGATTTACCAGCATGGCATCCTACCCAGAATCCTATGGCCGCTACTGGTATACGAGGTGCCTGTGACAACTGTGGAGTTACTGGAGAGAAAGGTCAGTAAGTACCTTCGAAGGTGGCTGGGCCCACCTCGTAGTCTGAGTGGCACAGCCCTGTACGGGAGGCGCAATAAGCTGCGACTTCCCTTCAGCAGCCTGGACGAGGAGTTCAGGGTGTCCCCGCATAAGAGAGGTGCTGCAGTACAGGGATTCCAAGGACCCTAAAGTGGCAGCAGCAGGCATCCGAGTACGGATGGGCAGGAAGTGGAAGGCACAGGAAGGGCCGGTGGTAGCAGAGTCCCGGCTGAGACACAGGGCGCTGGTGGGGACAGTGTCAACTGAGCGAACGGGGCTGGGCTCCGTCTCACAACCTCGCTATGACAAGGCCAAAGGCGAGGACAGATGCTAACTAGTCCTGGAGGAAGTGTGGGCTGGCATTGTAGAGGAGAGGAATAGCAGGATGGTGGGCATGCGGCAGCAGGAAGCATGAGCAAGGTGGGAAGGTGTGCTGGTGCGGAAAATCTCCTGGTCTGACATCTTGCAGGCAGTACCCCAGCGCATTAAGTTTATGATCCAGGCTGTCTATGATGTCTTGCCAAGCCCTGCAAACCTCCATGTCTGGGGCAAGAGCGATACAATACACCAGCATGTCCTCTCTGTCCAGGAAGAGGATCACTGGAGCACATCCTTAGCAGCTGCTCTAAAGCCTAGAGGGAAGGTCGCTACCGGTGGCATTATGACCAGGTGCTGAAGGCAGTGGCAGAGAGCATTGCGATGGCCATGACCACCAGAGTGGTCAGAGGACAAACATCTCCTTTGTCAGAGCTGGAGCACAGCCCCTACGTCAGCCCAGACCATCATCATCATCAGGCCTGCTCAGCGCCGCATCAGATTGGCCGCTTGAAGTTGATCATGGAGAGGCAGCTGAAGTTTCCCGACCAAATAGCAACAACTTCACTGAGGCCGGATGTGGTCCTTCAGCGTCCTCGAAGCAGGTTGTCATCATCGAATTAACAGTTTCTTGGGGGGACCGCATTGAGGAGGCAAATGAGCGGAAGCGGGCCAAGTACCAGGGACTGATGGAGCAGTGCTGGAGGCGAGGCTGGAAGGCTGGCTGCGAGCCCAACGAAGCCGGGTGCAAGGGTTTTACCGGCCGCTCACTCTGCAGAGTTTACACCCTACTTGGCATCACTGGGGCTGGCAAGAGGAATGTGATCAGGACCATCAGGGAGGCCACTGAGAGAGCCTCCAGATCAGGAGAGGTGATCCATGGGCCAATGCTGCTGCGACACAAGCTGAGGTCTGATCAACCCCAGCTGGGTCACCTGGGCGAGGATGTATGATGTTGAAAGACCCAAAACGCCCGACGACCCCAGGTTACATCACTGATGATGTGTCCCAGCACATCTGCAGGATGTGTCTCAGAATCACTTATAATTATATTCCAAGCTGTATTATAAAGTACAATCTATAGCTGATTCTAGTGAAAAATTGTAGAAAGCAATATGAGTATGCATGTCAAATTGCAAAATGCTGCCAAATGTATTTAAAGCAACTGATTTTTTATAATGGGCTTGGAGGTGTTTATACTACTTGTACTGCTAAAGTTACATAGAGGAAGTGTTTGAATAGCAAATTATATAGGAGTGAGAAATTGCTGGAAACTGGGTTCCAGAATGAAGAGAAATATCCTTAATTTAAAGAATGTTCATTTAAAATACTTGTGTAATTATTTTATTAAATTGTGGAACCAATGGCAGGTTTCTTCATCCTTAATAACTTTTTCTATTTGGTTAACTTTTAATTTTATTATTTACAAAAATTTGATTCAACACTTCAAAGTTCAAAATGAAGGAAAATCTTTGCTAGTTATTGATAGTTTTAATATTGGTTAATTATTATTTGCTCCTTGAAGTAAAATTGCATAGAGATGACCTCTCTAGATTTTCAGATGTTTTAGAACCAAAGGAAGCTCCATTCAAAATTGTCTATTCCAGTTTCTCTAATGATATGTGATGATTTTGGTATATTTATAAACTTTGTAAACTCAGCTAGACTGCTGTCCCCAAGATCTTCCATCATATCTATCTTCTTGCTGCAGCTAAGAGCTTTATTTTATTTCATCACTGCCCAAGTCCTAGGTTCTTTTTTTTCCTCATTAATTTTTGTTTGATCTCTCTAATTAAATTTCTGAGCATGCCAGAGAACTGAAATAGCCAATATCAAAATGATCATGGCACTATACATATGTTATTCTCTGAGGGTTCCTGTCTTTGGCATGTTTGGGCATACCATCCTCCTCCAGTGTAACTCCTCTATTTCTGCCCTCACCCATCCTCCTGTTACTGCATCGGGGATAGGGTTCCTCTTGTCCTCACCTACCACCCCACCGGCCTCCGTGTCCAGCACACAATATTCCGTAACTTGCACCATCTCCAATGGGATCCTACCACCAAGCACATCTTTCTCTCCCCCCCCCCCCCCCCCACCTCCACTTTCTGCTTTCCGCAGGGATTGCTCCCTGCGTGACTCCCTTGTCCCTTCCCACTGATCTCCCTCCTGGCACTTATCCTTGCAAGCGGAACAGTGCTACAGCTGCCCCTACATCTCCTCCGTCATTACTGTTCAAGGCCCTAATGTTACGAACCCCGTAACTGGGTCACTTACCAGCAAAGATAGAGAGGTCCGTTGAAGTCTGATGGTACTATCTTTAACAGTATTTATTGGTAAAAATACACAAAAATAATATCAATGCAAACATACGGATAATATACGTTGTCAATACTAACTCTAAAAGTGCAGTTATAATAATAATCAATAAGAAATAGCTCTATCGTTGTCTAGGGGATAATGTATTGTCCGATGGAAATATAAAAGTCACTCAGTTCATTCAGTTCATACAGGCTTCAGCCTTTGGGGACCGCTGGGTTTTCAATTGTTGGAGAGAGAGAGAGGTTTTGAGAATAGAAACTTGCCAGCTTTCCTTTATCCGCTCTTGATCCGTAGTTGTCCTTTAGCGAGGCTGTTCCGTGGAGGACTTGTCATCCGGGCAAGGGTGGACACACACACAAGCCTCCACCGGACTCATACATTTCTCCTGGTGTGTCTCTTCTTTAGCTAAGCCGTTCTTCCGTGGCGATCCCGCCAATTCCCCAGGCAAAGGGAAAAGGACGCACGCGAGCCCCACCGGCTGTCGCTATTAAACGCTGTCACGGGATTTCTAGTGTTTCTCCTGGTGCGTCTAAAGGGGTTGTTCCCCAGACCCTCTTTTATCCTTACTCACGGGGTCTCAGATGTCAATCAGGTTGGGATGATGCAATCCCTCAACCAGCCCACTCTGGTCATCCCCTGAGGGCTTCAATGAATAGTACAGTACTCAATACACAATTCCGTCTCCAAGAGACAATGGCCGTTATCAATGGTTCCGCCTTGCTGAGGCCAGGACCCACATTCCAAACCCTTGTGGATTCTGCGTGTGTCTCTCTCATTTCCTGGATCCCAGACCCGAATTAATAGCGATCTTGCGATTCTCAGAAAGGAGGGGGCTACTTTGTACCCTTCGGCCCCTCAGAGTTGTGGCACATTCGTAACACTAAACAGTCCTTCAAGTAAGGCAACACATCACCTGTAAGTCTGTTGGGATCATTTACTGTATCTGCTGTTCCCAGTGTGGCCTCTTGTATATTGGTGAGACCCAATGTAGATTGGGAGACCGTTTTGTCAAGCACCTGTGTTCCGTCCACCAGAAAAAGTGGGATCTCCCAGTGGCCAGCTTTTTAATTCCACTTCCCATTCTCATTCCGACAAGTCGGTCCGTGCCCTCCTCTACTGTCGCGATGTGGCCACACTCAGGTTGAAGGAGCAACACCTTATATTCTGTCTGGGTAGCCTCCAACCTGATGGCATGAACATCAATTTCTTGAACTTCTGGTAATGGTGTCCCACCCCCTTCCCCCCTTCACCATTCCCAATTCCCATTTCCCTCTCTCACCTTATCTCCTTACCTTGCCTATCACCACCCTCTGGTGTCCTCCCTCTTCCCTCTCTTCCATGGCATTCTGAACTCTCCTATCAGATTCTCCCTTCTCTAGCCCTTTATCTCTTTCAACTAATCAACTTCCCAGCTCTTTACTCCACCCCTCCCCCTCTCCCAGCTTCACCTATTACATATTACCTTGTATTTCTTCTTCCCCTCTCCCCACCTTCTTACTCTGATTTTCATCTTTTTTCTCCTGTCCTGATAAAAGGTCTTGGCCCAAAACATTGATCCTTTACTCTTTTCCATGGATGTTCCTGGCCTGCTGAGTACTTATAGACAATAGACAGTAGGTGCAGGAGTAGGCCATTCGGCCCTTCTAGCCAGCACCACCATTCACAGTGATCATGGCTGATCATACATAATCAGTACCCTGTGCCTGCCCTCTCCCCATATCCCTTGACTCCGCTATCTATAAGAGCTCTATCTAACTCACTCTTGAATGCATCCAGAGATTCGGCCTCCACTGCCTTCTGGGGCAGAGCATTCCACATATCCACCACTCTCTGGGTGAAAAAGTTTTTCCGCATCTCTGTTCTAAATGGCCTACCCCTTATTCTTAAACTGTGGCCTCTAGTTCTGGACTCACCCATCAGCGGGAACATGCTTCCTGCCTCCAGCGTGTCCAATCCCTTAATAATCTTATATGTTTCAATCAGATTCCCCTCTCATCTTTCTAAATTCCAGTGTATACAAGCCCAGTCGCTCCAATCTTTCAACATATGACAGTCCCGCCATTCCGGGAATTAATCTTGTGAACCTATGCTGCACTCCCTCGATAGCAAGAATGTCCTTCCTCAAATTTGGAGACCAAAACTGCACACAATACTCCAGGTGGGGTCTCACCAGGGCCCTGTACAGCTGCAGAAGGACCTCTTTACTCCTATACTCAATTCCTCTTGTTATTAAGGCCAGCATGCCATTAGCTTTCTTTACTGCCTGCTGTACCTGCATGCTTGCTTTCATTGACTGATGTACAAGAACGCCTAGATCTCGTTCTACTTCCCCTTTTCCTAAATTGACTCCATTTAGATAGTAATCTGCCTTCCTGTTCTTGCCACCAAAGTAGATAACCTCACATTTATCCACATTAAACTGCATCTGCCATACATTTGCCCACTCACCCAACTTGTCCAAGTCACCCTGCATTCTCATAACATCCTCCTGACATTTCACACTGCCACCCAGCTTTGTGTCATCGGCAAATTTGCTAATGTTACTTTTAATCCCTTCATCTAAATCATTAATGTATATTGTAAACAGCTGCGGTCCCAGCACCGAACCTTGCGGTACCCCACTGGTCACAGCCTGCCATTCCGAAAGGGACCCGTTAATCGCTACTCTTTGTTTCCTGTCAGCCAGCCAATTTTCAATCCATGTCAGTACTCTGACCCCAATACCATGTCCCCTAATTTTGCCCACTAATCTCCTATGTGGGACTTTATCAAAAGCTTTCTGGAAGTCCAGGTACACTACATCCACTGGCTCTCCCTTGTCCATTTTCATAGTTACATCCTCAAAAAACTCTAATCCAGAAGATTAGTCAAGCATGATTTTCCCTTCATAAATCCATGCTGACTCGGACTGATCCTTCTACTGCTATCCAAATGTGTCATAATTTCCTCTTTTATAATTGACTCCAACATCTTTCCCACCACTGACATTAGGCTAACTGGTCTATAATTCCCTATTTTCTCTCTCCTTCCTTTCTTGAAAAGTGGGACAACATTAGCAACCCTCCAATCAGCAGGAACTGTTCCTGAATCTATAGAACATTGGAAAATGATTACCAATGTGTCCATGATTTCTAGAGCCACCTCTTTAAGTACCCTGGGATGTAGACCATCAGGTCCCGGGAACTTATCAGCCTTCAGACTCAACAGTCTGTCCAACACCGTTTCTTGCCTAATATAAATTTCCTTCAGTTCATCCTTTACCCTAGTTCCTTTGGCCACTGTTACATCTGGGAGATTGTTTGTGTCTTCCCTAGTGAAGACAGATCCAAAGTACCTGTTCAACTCATCTGCCATTTCCTTGTTCCCCATAATAAATTCACCCGTTTCTGTCTTCAATGGCCCAATTTTGGTCTTAACTATTTTTTTGCTATTCACATACCTAAAGAAGCTTTTACTATCTTCCATGATTTTGTGTGTGTTCCTCTATTTCCCAGTTAAGTTGGGCTGCCCTCATAGGGTATAACTACAATTGTAGTATAGTGGTTTCTCTTGTTGGATCGGCAACATTACTTCTAGGATCCTTTAAGGACCTTTTTCTTATTTACATATTGTCTCAGAATAAGGATCAGGTTTGTTATCACCAGCATGTGTCATGAAATTTGTTAATTGTAAGTGATTTTATCTAAAAGCAGGACATGAATTTTCATTCTTTAACTGAATATATCTGGTTAACTCATCACAATGTCTCCTGATATTTGCACAAGCTCTGATTCGTCATACGGCTTATCCAGCACTTAGTGTTTGATATACTCTAGTATTGAAATACTCCAGTTCATTGTCTTTGATTTCTTTCTTGGTTCTTAGCTCACATACTTGCTGTCTTGGCATCAGGTTATCATTGACTGTCTATAGCATATATGTCAAACTCAAGGCCCGCGGGCCAAATCCAGCCCGCGAGATAATATCTAATTACTATTAAAGCTGGCCCCAGTAATCGAAGCGCCTATGGCGTATGATATGGCTAATGCTGAGTTTATTCAGGTACCAGGTTTTCAGGGTTTTTAGTGTTGATTTGGCAGTCTTCATAAGAAACGGAATTTGTAAAGTGAAACACTTTGTAGTTATAGCAGAGACTGAGACACATGAGAGCAGGCTGAAAAAACGGAGGCAACGAAAGCTGCGTTCACACGCGTCCGACTGATCCGGCCCGCATGAAGCTGCATTTTGCTCAATCCGGCCCGTGACCTAAAATGAGTTTGACACCCCTGGTCTACAGCAAATTAATTTTGTCACCCTGTTTACTGAGTGGCAAAATTTATCAATATCAGCCTTAACACACACTGAGCATTTGTTGTACTCTTGAGTAAAAATAACATGGTGAAGCTTTGCAGACCTCCTCAGTCCAAAATCACTGACTGCATATCAATAGATTTCATCTCCACTTTCTAGAATCTGCAGATTGGATACAGTCTCATAGATCTGCCCTGTCAGACCCGTTTAACAAATACTTTGTACTTCAGTGAGATTGTTCTTTCTTTTTAAATCTTTTTATTAATTTTAAGAAAAACGTAAGTGAAATATGAATACAAAACGTTTGAGAGTATATAATTAATAGTTTAAATAGACAATCAGATATATAATAATCAATATATAAGGCCTCCCAAACTCATAGTATTAATGTAAAAGAATCAAAAAAGAGAAAAAAAAAACCCAAAAAAAACTAAAAGAAAATTTTTTAAAAAACTAACCAACATGGGCAATTGCATAATGTTAAATACATACAGTAGTGCCGATAACTCCGAACCTCCATCCAAATAATTAAGGAGATTGTTGAAGAAATATAGTCTACTCATGAATAGTCAACATGGCTTTGTGAAGGGAAGATCGTGCCTCACGAGCCTGATTGAGTTTTTTGAAGAGGTAACAAAAGAAATTGATGAGGGTAGGGCAGTGGATGTGGTCTACATGGACTTTAGCAAAGCATTTGACAGGTTCTCTCATGAGAGGTTCATCCAGAAAATCATGAGGCATGGGATAAGTGGAACCTTGGCTGTTTGGATAAAAAATTGGCTTAAAGGAAGAAAGCAGAGGGTAGTTGTGGAAGGAAAGTATTCTGCCTGGAGGTCGGTGACTAGCGGAAAGCCGCAGGGATCTGTCCTGGGACCCCTGCTATTTGTGATTTTTATAAATGACCTGGATGTAGAGGCTGAAGGATGGGTGAGTAAGTTTGTGGATGACACGAAGATTGGAGGAGTTGTGGATGGAGCTGTAGGTTGTCGAAGGTTACAAGAGGATATAGACAGGCTGCAGAGTTGGGCAGAAAAATGGCGGATGGAGTTCAATCCGGACAAGTGTGAGGTGATGCATTTTGGAAGGGCAAACTAGAAGACTGAGTACAGGATTAATGGTCAGTTACTTAAGAATGTGGATGACCTTGGGGTTCAAATCCATACATCCCTCAAGGTCGCTGCACAGGTTGATAGGGTAGTTAAGAAGGCCTACGGGACGCTAGGCTTCATTAACAGGGGGATTGAGTTCAAGAGTAGAGAGGTCATGTTACAACTCTACAAATCTCTGGTGAGACCGCACTTTAGAGTATTGTGTTCAATTCTGGTCATTATAGGAAGGATGTGGAAGCTATGGAGAGAGTGCAGAGGAGATTTACCAGGATGTTGCCTGGTTTGGAGAACAAGTCATATGAAGCAAGGTTAGCAGAGCTGGGACTTTTCTCTTTGGAGCGTAGAAGAATGAGAGGGGACTTGATAGAGGTCTACAAGATTATGAGAGGCATAGATAGGGTGGATAGTCAGTACCTGTTTCCCAGGGCACCAATAGCAAACACCAGAGAGCATATGTACAAAATTAAGGGAGGGAAGTTTAGGGGAGACATCAGGGGTAAGTTTTTTTACACAGAGTTGTGAGTGCCTGGTATGACTTGCCAGGGATGGTGGTGGAGGCTGAAACATTAGGGGTATTTAAGAGCCTCTTAGACAGGCACATGGATGAAAGAAAATTGGAGGGTAATGGGGTAGTGTGGGTTTAGTACTTTTTTTTAAGGAATATATGGGTAGGCACAACATAGAGGGCTGAAGGGCCTTTACTGTGCTGTAGTGTTCTATGGTTTCTCATTTTTCTTAATTCCAGAAACTACAGACTTACTGGCATTAATCTTGAGTCATCAGGAATTCTTGGGTTAATCTGAAAGGTGTTCCACAGTGTGGTCCACACACAAGTGCAATGCCTTTTCAGATTAGATTGCTGGACCAAAGAAGTAATTTTTATGAAGTTCTTGTCAATATAGTTTGTTCTACCTTACAATGCATCAGTTTTAGTTAAATTCTTCTATTTAGGAGTTCTTTGGTTGGTAACCTTGTTACCAATTAATTTTTTTGTAATAACTCGCAATGTAGTTTGCAGCTTCTGTGACTTAATGTTTAATTTCCACATTTATCCCCTTTACATAGTCAGTGAAAAGTAATTTTAAACTGTTATTCTTCATATAGAAATGTAGAAGTATACAGTGATAGGGAGCTTTACAATTTTTTCTCCAACCCATAGAGCCCATACTGTTGGAAGTATCATCCTTATTGACTTGAACTGTTGGACAAAAAAAAATCCAATGCTGGATTTCTGAAGGGCATAGTTAGGGAGGATACCATAAATCTTTAAGCATCTTTTCCCCATACTTTAAAGTGAGACGTTGAGGAGGAGCAATTTTTTTCATGCGAAGTATGGTTGAAAATGAAGCTCACAGAACGTGGTGGAGATAGGTACTCTCAAAAGAAACAGGTACTCTCAAGACAATTAAAATGTATCTAGATAAGCACAAATCACCAGGTTCAAAGATTGCAGATCTACTGCTGGTGAACTAGATTAGTATACATGAGTTCTCAGTGCTGTATGACCCTGAAGCAGGGGTTCCCATTCTGAGATCCACAGACCCCTCATTTAATGCGAGGGGTCCATGACACCAGAAAAGATTGGGAACCCCTGCAGTTATTGAATCTTGCACTTATATAGAATTAGCCCAAATTGTCTGTGTGGGTGTTATTTCCTTTTCTCGCTCCCTCATACTTTCTTTTATTGTGTTTTACAGGTGAATCCAGGCGTTGCATGTCATGAAAGTGCATTGGTTGAAATAGAATTTGCGGTTAATATTGATAACGTTTCTAAAGTCTTTAGACTTTATGCTGAAACATTTTGTTTTGGATTTTGGAATGTTCATTGATCAGGTTGCACTGACCTGCCATGAAACTCTGAAAATTGGATATTTTTCCCCATTCAGCTCCCATCAGCAAGGTCAACCCAAAGCTAGAGATAAAATTATGAAAATATTTCACAGAGATTTCTTGACAGATTTTTTATATTAGGACTTTAAATACAAAGATCATTAACTGATTAAAACTATACTTAAAGATTTGATATATAATAAAGCTAAAAATTACACATAGATATAACAAAATTTGCAACATTACAACTAAAAAGAGCTGATAGTAGACTTCAAGAAGGGTAAGATGAGGGAGCATGAACCAGTCCTCGTAGGGGGATCAGAAGTGGCGAGAGTGAATAATTTCAAGTTCCTGGGTATCGGGTATGACCACCCGAACTCAAGTACAGTGCTTTCAACCGGGAGCTGTTGGCACTGTATCTGGCAATCCGGCATTTCAGGTACTTCTTGGAAGGCAGGCTGTTCACCGCGTTCATGGACCACAAACCATTGACCTTCGCGTTCACGAAGGTGTCCGATCCCTGGTCGGCTCGCCAGCAGCAACATCTGTCCTACATCTCCGAGTACACGATGGACATCCAGCATGTCTTGGGAAAGGACAACGTCGTGGCGGATGCACTCTCCAGACCAGCTGTCCAGGCCCTGTCCCTGGGGGAGGACTATACAGCACTGGAGGAGGCGCAGCAGGCAGACGACGAGATGCCCAGCTACAGGACCACAGTCTCGGGTTTGCAGCTGCAGGACTTTCTCGTAGGCCCAGGTGAGAGGACCCTCCTGTGCGACGTGGCTACCGGCCAACCTCGCCCCATCGTCCAGGCAGCCTGGAGGTGGCGAGTTTTCGACTCCATACACGGTTTGGCATACCCATCTATCAGGACAACCGTCCGGCTGGTCTCCAGCAAGTTCGCGTGGCACGGACTTTGGAAGCAGGTCAGTGAATGGGCCAGAACGTGCGCACAGTGCCAAACAGTCAAGGTGCAGCGGCACACTAAAGCCCCAGCCGCAGCAGTTCCACCCCACCCACCGGAGGTTCGACCACATTCATGTGGATATCGTGGGCCTCCTACCAGTGTCCTGAGGAGCGCGGTACCTCCTAACTATGGTAGACCGGTTCACAAGGTGGCCAGAGGCAGTCCCGCTCACCGACACATCTGCCGATTCCTGTACCTGAGCACTGATTGCAACCTGGGTAGCACGCTTCGGGGTACCGGCCCACATTACCTCCGACAGAGGTGCCCAGTTCACCTCCAGCCTGTTGGGATTGCAGCTACACCATACTACTGCCTGCCACCCACAGTCGAACGGACTGGTGGAACGCTTCCACCGTTACTTGAAGTCGGCTCTCATGGCCCGGCCTGAGAGGACCTAACTGGGTGGACGAGCTTCCCTGGGTCCTGCTTGGAATTCGCACAGCGCACAAAGAGGATCTGCACACCTCGTCGGCCAAGTTGGTGTACGGCGCACCCCTGGCAGTCCCAGGAGATTTCATACCAGCCTCAAGGGGGCAAGAGGAATAACCCGCAGCAGTCCTGGACAGACTATGTGAAAGGCTCAGCAACCTGGCACCTGTACTGACTTCACAGCACAGACAGACCCCGACCCATGTACCCAAAGACCTGCAGAACTGTAATTTTGTGTTTGTATGAAGGGGCGGACACCGGGCACCGCTACAGCCGCCGTACGAGGGGCCGTTCAAGGTGATTAACAACAACGGGTCCACGTATGTTCTGGACATTGGGGGGAAGAGAGGAGGTTTTCATGGTGGACTGACTCAAACCAGCCAATGTGGATTTGGCGCAGCTGGTTGAGGTTCAGGCACCGCGGCGCAGAGGCAGACCTCCAAAACAGAGGCTGATCCAGACTGTGGACATTGGGGGGTGTATCACCGGTTCTGGGGGGGGGGGTGTTATGTGGCAACCCACTTTCTGCGCAGGCGAACCGGCTCACAAATAGCCAGCGCGCGGGGGGAGACTTTGGTAATGCACCTCTGATGTCATTTCTGCCCGGAGTGGGCGAGCGCTAGGGATTAAATGCCAGCTTCGCGAAGTTTGAATAAACTAGTCTCCAAACGACTTACCGACTGCGTGTCGTTATTTCAGCGCTGTGTGTAGCACATCGCTACAACACCTTCAAGGAGCGGTACTTAAGAAAAGCAGCATCCATTGTTAAGGAATCTTATCACTCAGGTCATGCTCTCTTCTCATTGTTATTGTCAGGAAGGAGGTACAGAAGCCTGAAGGCATACACTCAATGATTCAGGTACAGCTTCTTCCCCTGTCATCTGATTCCTAAATGGACTTTGAATCCTTACCTCACTTTTTTTGTTTTTTCTGTTTTTGCATTATTTTTAATTTAACTATTTAATATACATGTATAGTTACTGTAGTTAACTTATTTTTTTCTATATTATAATGTATTGTAGCTGCTAAGTTAACAAATTTCACTACATAATGCTGGTGATATTAAACCTGATTCTGATTCAAATCCTGAAAATTATTAGATTGAAATGTAAACTGGGTCACTGTTTCAGGAGAAGAGGAAAACTGAATATTTGGATCATTTAGAATCCCCTTGAAAACCAGTCATCAATTGTTCGTAATTTTGCTACTCATTCTTAAAATATGCACAGTAATTTGCAATAAATTAATGCTGTTGAGTTATAATTTTGAAATCAATTCTTTGAAATGTGTGGATAAATTTAATAATTTTAATGGCTTTCAAAAGATTATTAGCAAATAAGTGCATTAAGGCTGCTTGTGTAACAGAAATTTGCCCTTGTTCATAAATCACTAAGATATAGAATAAAATTTGCTGTTACAGAATTTGTATGAAAAGGTAAGTGGACACAATTTTGTTTGATTCACACAATTCACATTTCATGATACGTGCACCAATGACACAGCATTATGAAAAATCTCAATGTCCTATTTTCTAGGAAGACAAACACCACCCTGTAACATGGGGATTCTCTGTGTTTAGAAGTTTGAAGTATTTGGCTACAACAGCAGGTGGCAGTGTACATTTCCTCTCAGACCCAGAGGAATTTTTAATGCGTTTCAGTTTTGATTATTTTAAAATAAATATACCACAGGTTATTGCTGTGTGCCAAAATGTGGTGCAGAACTGATTCATAATGCAGATTCCTTTTTATAATTCTAATAATTATAAAATAAATATGCCCTTTACTGTCAAAATTTCTAGTCTAATCTGGAAAGTAACAGTTGATTTTTTTAAAGTCCTCATGATTTACTTGCATAGAGTACATGTGCATTTTAACTTTGAAACTTGATTGCAACGAAACAAAACAGCATCTGAAAGATTTTTTGTGAAAAGGTAGATGCATAGAATGTATTCAGGATTGTATTGAAAATTATTCATTATCCTTTAAGGGTTGTACAACATGAATATTAGGTAGAACAGATAATGTTCTGAAAACAATGTTTTATAATCTTGATAGAATACTCAGTGACTGAATACATTGACTGACAAGAACTGATGAGCTTTTTCAATGGTTAGCTCATTAGAAGCAAATAGGATTGAGCAGAAAGAAAGGTCAAGGACTCTGTCTACCATTTAGGTTTTAAAAATCCTTTAAACAACAGTGGTGAAATCATCTCTTAAATAATTTAAGTGTTTAGGCTAGACTTTTCAATAGCTTACAGTGGATTTAATAAATATTTTGCAAGTAATTATGTGCAAAAACTGTAACTCAGTCCCTTCCAGAAAAAAAATCAGGCTAACATACCAGTTTCTTTTGAGGAAAAAATATTCTGTTTCAATGTGGTTAGGAATATCTAATAAAAGAAATGTAATTAAATATTGTTTCTTCTTACTCAGCGGAATTAGCTGCACAAATGGACATGACTTACGAAAAGAAACTTCCTGTCAGCTCCTTAACCATAGCACGGGTAAGACGATAAAAGCAGCATCCATGTATTATTTATGTTTGTTTGTAACACCCCTAAGGTAAAGGGAGCTAGTCGAGATGTATTCTAAAATGATCTCTGATTCCAGTTCAAGTGTTCTGCCTTAAATATGTGAGCTAGTTGAAAGACTGTAATCTGTAGTCATAACACGTGTAGAACTATACTATTTATGGATCTTTTTGTAGTGAATGCTTCCAGGCTGAAATATTTGCAGAAAATTTTGTAATATTTATAGTATTTGTAATGGTGGTAAAATTGAATGATACATTGACGCTACCTAATATTTTGGCTGGTTATGTGTAGTCATGAAAAAAGCACAATTTCCAGGCCACATATAATATGACCCAATATCATTTGACTTATGCTGACCAAGGCTCACACCCTGATAGTACTGAACTTTACCTGCTACACAACTCCCAATAAGCTGTCGGTATCAACACCATAGGGCAAGAACAGCAACTAGCTATGGGAAAGCAGAAAGTAAGGTCCCATCCACAAACTACACCTGATGTCATCCATTGCAAGTAAACTGCATCCTTCAAGATGCACAATTTTGCTTCTTGCTAAAGGCATACATGAAATAAAAACATTAATAAAGCACTAACTGATGCACATTAACAAAACCCACATCTTCAATTGAGCGAAAGATTTTCTAGAAGAATAGTCTATCCTCCCAGGCTTGTTGAGCTGATTTAATGGTAAAAGAAGCATGATGAATGATTTTATGCTGTGTCATTTGTTCATTGTGTTGCTGAAACTGTTGGATATCTACCAACTATACAGTATGTTGATATTAGTTTATGCAATAGGTTTGATTTATATTAAATGTTCTGAATTGTTTGACAGCAGGAGTAAAAATAAGATGTATTGTTGGGCTTTAAGAAATAGGAATTGGCCCAGGCATGCTCCATCATTCACTAAGATTATGGCTGATCCAACTTTCCTCTAGTCCACTTTCTCACCTGCTCCCAGTGATTCCTTATTGTAAAAAATCTGTCTGTCTCGGCTTTGAATATATTAAAAGAATTCAAAATTGCAAGGAGTTCCTAAAATTCATAACTATTTATATGGAATATTCTCCTTCTCTTAGTTTTAAATAGGCACCCATCATGCTAAAACAAAAAGCAATTTGGCTGTAGATTCTCTGACAATGGGAAACAGCATTTATTCTGGCAAGTCCCCCAAGAATCTTAGATGTTTCAAATTTTCTAATTTCCAGTCAGTAGAAATCCATTATTTCATTTTTTCCAGCAAGACAACCTCTCCATCCCTGCGATCATCCTGGTGAACCTTCCAATGATGATATATTTTTCCTTAAGTAAGGTAATAAAAAACGTTTGCAGCACTTAAGATGCTGTCTCACCGGTACCTCATGTAGTTGCAGTATGATCTTCCTGTTTTTATACTCCAACCCATTTGAAAGAAAAGCCTCTGCCATAATCTGCTATAAATTTCATGCATGACAATCCCCAAGTCTTTACTGCTTTCTGCAATCCTTATCCGTTTGAATAAGAACCCTTCCTTCCAAAGTGACCAGCTTTACAATTCCAACATTTCCAATTTTTGCAGCTACACTGCGCATTGCTTGCAAGTGATCCCCTTGTACGCTGCTTTTGCTTGATAGCCAATCCTCTTATTCATTATCCATTATATATCATTCCAATATATTACTTAGAAAAATCAACTATCTTGTGAAGTACCTGTATGTCCACTGAAGTTATGGTTCAGACTTCATTGTTTTTTAGACCACAAGACCATAAGATATAGGAACAGAATTAGGTCATTTGGCCCATCAAGTCTACTCTGCCATTTCATCATGGCTGATCCAGTTTTCCACTCAGCCCCAATCTCATCCCTTCTTTCTGTATCCCTTCATGCCCTGACCAATCAAGAATCTATAAACCTCTGCCTTAAATATAGCCAAAGATTTGGCCTCCACAGCTGCCTGTGGCAATGAATTCCACAGATTTGCCACTCTCTGGCTAAAGAAATTCCTCCTCATCTCTGTTTTAAAAGGACATCCTTCTATTGTGAGTCTGTATCCTCTGGTCTTAGACTCTGTCACCATAGGAAACATGCTCTCCTCATCCACTCTATCAAGCCCTTTCACCATTCAATAGGTTTCAATAAGGTCACCCCTCATTCTTCTGAATTCTAGTGAATACAGGCCCAGAGCCACTCTTCATATGACAAGCCATTCCATCCTGGAATTATTTTTGTAAACCTCCTTTGAACCTGCTCCAGTTTCAGCACATCCTTTCTTAAGCGCGTCCTTAAGGGGCCCAAAACTGCTCACAGTACTCCAAGTGAGGCCTCACCAATGCTTTATAAAAGTCCTCTTTTAATCCATAAGGGTGATTTTGGGCACAGCGCAGGAGGATAGGTGTCATGTTAGGCTTTGGGGACAGTGAGGAGAGGGAGTTAGTGGTCAAGGCCAGGATCCAGTGCTGGAGTCCAGGTTGGAGGGCTCTGCGGTTGAAGGCCAATGATCCCCAGGAATCAGGTCAACAGCTGCAGAGGACAAATACAAGTAATCCCCATAGCCCACCATGGTCGGGAGCCCCCAAGGACGAGGGCTGAGGATCCTCAAATTTGGCTGGTCCTGAGGTCAGAGGTCCATGCCAGGCTCAAAGTCCCATGATTGGCACATCCTGGGATCAATACTGGACGTTGAAGACCGAAGTCGGTGAGTCCAGAGGTCAGAGGCCCAATGTCTGCGAGTCTGGTCCAGGGACTGGAGGTTGGAGACCCAATGTCTGAGAGTGTCTAAGACTCTGGAGGCAGCGTGTGTGAGTGGGTGGGACAACAACAGTAAAACAGCTTTTTTGCTGTTGCTGTTTTGTACTTTTGTGTTCTTGTTGTTTGTGTTCTGCTGAACATTGTGGGCAGTGAAGTATATGGCAACACTTGCAGGCTGCCCCATCACATCCTTTGTTTGAGTTGATTGTTAACACAAATTACACATTTCACTGTATGTTACAGTGTAGATTTGATAAATTAATCTGAACCTTGTCAAATGCTTTTTGAAAATCCAAGTATATTACATTTGCTTCCTTCTATCCAAGTAGTTTAGATCTAATGGTTCCCCTTTATCTACTCTGGATGATACTTCCTCAAAGCACTCTTGATAAGTTTGTCATGTATGATATTCCCTTTGTGAAATCATGCTGAATGCTGACTGCTTGATCAGAGTATTGCTTTCTCAAATGTTATGCTGTACTATCCTGTTGATAGGATTACTGGTTAAAGTGTCTGGATGGATGTAACCACATGTCTTAGTATAGTCACTTCTACAAAACTAAAACATCGCTGATCCTGGAATTCTAGAATTAAGCAGAAAATGTTTTAAGCACTCACCAGATCAGCTAGTGCCTCTGGAATGAGAGAAACAAGGTGAGAGTGTCATAGTGTCTCTTATCAGAATGTTATAATATCCTTTTGCTGTAAATTCATACATTTTTTATTTTTGTAGTTTATTGACAACATTTCCACAAGAGAAGAGATTGACCAGGCTGAATATTATCTTTACAAGTAAGTATATTTTCCTGTTTTCCTAAGTTTCTTGCAGAGCTGTACTATAAACAAGCAGAACTTTGTTCTATTCTATTTAGATCAGATGAGCTAAGTGACCTGCTTTTAGCTGAAAAGTAATTGAGCAAAGGCGTGCGTCTCAAATAGCCTCTGACAACCAAGTCCAACTTCTGGCATTCATGTGTGGTTTATCTGCTAAGCCCAGCAGAACTGTTTCCACTGACAGGAGGAGGCACAGACATGGGTTACTGGCACCTTAAAGCCAGTCATTTTGGGTGGATAGGGCTCGACAGCTGTAGTTGGCAGCTCATCTCAGAGAAGGAAAGCTGATCTCAAACCTCCACTGTCTTGTAGCCATACCCAGTCATGGGGAAGGCTTCAGGAGAAAACCCCGAGGAAAAATCTGGAGCTGGAGTCCCTACATTGAGTTCAGTGCTGACTGCAACTCCTGTGACACTGCAGTGCAAAACTGTATTGGACTTTGCCATGCCTTTGAATTCATCAGTTGTGTGGAGAGGGAGAGCCTGCTGCATAGGCAATAGCTTGCTCTCCATTTCATACTGCCCTGGCTTGCATGGACAGCTGGGACACAACATGCATGGTCAACCCCGATCAATG
The DNA here is from genome assembly GCF_048418815.1 of Hemitrygon akajei. NCBI lineage: Eukaryota > Metazoa > Chordata > Chondrichthyes > Myliobatiformes > Dasyatidae > Hemitrygon > Hemitrygon akajei. Next base: position 47,638,872 of record NC_133129.1, read on the forward strand.
AAGGGCCTAATCGAGCAGGTTTGGAATGAGATGCTGAAAATCAGAATCTGGTTTTTCCATAATTGTTATTTGATTTTATTATTCATTTCCTTTCTGTTCCCTCCATGCATAACATTTTAAACCTGCCTGGTAGATTTCAGTTAACAGTTAACATTTTAACTTCTTTACAAGAATGATAGTATGGTGGATTCTTAATAATGAGGTAATCTGCAAGTCTACACGGATCTTTCCGATATCATTGTTCTTGATGTTCTTCAATAGTGAAAGACATAGAAATGACTTTGTAATTGGTCCACATTAGTCTGAATGTCTACCTCAGTGTTAAAGAGTTTGCGTTGTTGTAGAGAAAGAATGTGTTGGCTCTTTTTTAAGTACTTATGTCTGCAAGAAGCCACAAGGGGGTTGACACTGGAATTGGAATTGTTTTATCATTTGTCACATGTACTGAGGTATAGTGAAAAGCTCGTCTTGCATACTGTTAATACAGATCAAATCACTACACATTACATTAAGGTAGTACAAAATAAAGAGTAGCAGAATGTAGGATAAAGTGCAGCAGCTACAGAGAAAGTGGAATGCAGATAGACAATAAAATGCAAGATCATAAGTGAGGTAGATTGTGAGGAAAAGAGTCTGTCTTATCATACTAGTCATGTCAAGTGATTTTATGCATGTATTTGTAAATCTATTATACAAGAGTGACTAGGACCTTAAAGCAACTGACTAATCATGGTATTCCAGTGAAATTGGCGCCCTTGTCCTCAATAATGGAGATAGTGGGTTGGGATTGGTTGTTGAACTGCCTATGATGTAGAACTGTGCACTTTATGATTGGTTAAAACAGTGATTGTTTAGGCTGGTGGATATTGTATCAACATTGGATTGAGTTGAGTTTTGAAAAGCTACAATCATCCAGGTGGATAAAAGAGTATTCCACCATTGTCTTGAACTTTGGCTTTACATGGTGGAAAATTGGAAGTATCAGGAGATATGTGACTCTTCCAAGGATCTCCAGTCTCTAGTACTTGTAGCCACACCATTTACATGGCCTATTCTTCTGAATTTATGGTTAATGCTAACCATTCTGTCCATATTGCCTAACATTTGAACAGTGCAAATGTTATGATGTACATCAGTCCATGCCAGACTGTTGCCAGTTTGACAGTTTCTGTGCAGCGCATTCCATATAATATGGAGATGTCCAGTAAATAAAAATGCTATCTAAAAAACAATCAACTTAAAAGAGGAAAAATATACTTCTTATTAAACTTCAAACTAGACCTGAAATTATGCTTAGAATTTTGTCATTTGGGGTGAGAGATTGTGATCAATGGGAGTGTGTGTTGTATGTTCTGTGGGTCTTGGTTAGACTTTGCATAATCAGGTCAAAATTAATGGAGTCAGGTTTGAAGTTGTAAACTTGAGTAAAATTTCAAGCAAACTTTGCAATAGCTAAAATTTACTCCAAAAATTATTCTCTCTGGTAGTATAGTGTCAGTATCTCTGCTTTTGATTGAGATGTATTAGAACTCGTATTTCAGAATCAGAATCAGGTTTATTATCACCAGCACGTGATGTGAAATTTATTAACTTCGCAGCAGCAGTACAATGCAGTACATAATATAGAAGGGAAAAAAACACAAAATAAAATAATAATAAATAAATAACTCAATCAATTACAGTATACGTGTATTGAATAGATTAAAAATTGTGCAAAAAACAGAAATACTATATATTAAAAAAGTGAGGTAGTGTCCAAGGGTTCAATGCCCATTTAGGAATCGGATGGCAGAGGGGAAGAAGCTGTTCCTGAATCACTGAGTGTGTGCCTTCAGGCTTCTGTACCTCCTCCCCGATAGCAACAGTGAAAAAGGGCATGCCCTGGGTACTAGAAGTCCTTAATAATGGACACTGCCTTTCTGAGACACCACTCCTTCTCTCTCTCTTTCAATCTTTTTATTAATATTTAGAATATTATGAATGAGATACAATTCAAATAATGGTAAGGGATTACAAATATATAGACTCCCATTGTACATAAAGAAATATATAAACAATGAATACAGCATAAGTAAGTTTCCCAAAACATAAACCATATAGTATATATATGAACAAGGTAAGTTTAGATATTCCATAATATATAGTATAAAAAAGAGAAAAAAAAATCTATCTAAGAAAGTTAGCTAATCTACTAATCTAGTATCAAGAAAAAGAAAAAAAAACAAAGAAGAAAAAAAAATAAAAAAACTTTAAAAAAGAGAAAAAAAAAAGGGCTGTTCATAGTATCTCACGAGTATACATAAACATCAATGACGTCAACTCCGATCCTCTCAACATACATACGATTAAAGCTGAAAAAAAACCGATAAGCCTGGCACAGGGCCATTACATCATATGAAAATATTGAATAAATGGTCTCCATATCTTTTCAAATTTAATAGAAGTATCAAATACAGCACTTCTAATTTTTTCTAAATTTAGACATAACATAGTTTGAGAAAGCCAATGAAATACCGTGGGAGGATTAATTTCCTTCCAATTCAACAAAATAGATCTTCTAGCCATCAAAGTGAGAAAAGCAATCATTCGACAGGCGGAAGGAGATAAGTGAAGTAAGTCCATCATCGGTAAACCAAAAATTGCGGTAATAGGATGGGGTTGTAAATCAATGTTCAATACCGCCGAAATAATATCAAAAATATCATTCCAATATTTTCTCAAAAGTGGACATGACCAAAACATATGAGTTAAAGAAGCGATTTCTAATTGACATCTGTCACAAATAGGGTTTATATGAGAATAAAAATGAGCTAATTTATCCTTGGACATATGGGCCCTATGTACAACCTTAAATTGTAATAATGAATGTTTGGCACATATAGATGATGTATTAACTAATTTAAGAATTCTATCCCAATTCTCAATAGGAATAATAAGATTAAGTTCTCTTTCCCAATCATTTTTGGTCTTATCAAAGGGCACTGACCGTATCTTCATAATTATATTATAAAGTTTTGATATAAGCCCTTTTTGAAAAGGGTTTAATTCAAACAAACCTTCCAAAGTATCTGAAGACAGAGAATTTGGGAACGAAGGAAGTACCGTACTTAAAAAATGCCTAACCTGTAAGTATCTAAAAAAATGAAATCTAGGCAAATTATATTTATTAGCTAGTTGCTCAAAGGACATAAAACATTTGTCCAAAAATAAGTCGGAAAATCTTAATAATCCCTTAGTTTTCCAAGCCAAAAAAGCATGATCTATAATTGAGGGGTGGAAAAAACAATTAGATACAATAGGACTATTTAACACGAATTGAGTCAACCCGAAAAATTTCCGAAATTGAAACCATATATGTAAGGTATATTTAACTATCGGGTTGTCAATTCGCTTCGGCAATTTAGAAAGAGCAAAAGGGAGAGATGTCCCTAAGATAGAACCCAGAGCATAAGCAGAAACCGATTTGGTTTCCAAACTCACCCAATGAGGGCCAAAAGGACCATCTCATTCTTTCAACCAACATATCAAATATCTAATATTAACTGCCCAATAATAAAATCTGAAATTGGGTAATGCCAACCCACCATCCTTCTTTGTCTTCTGTAAGTATATTTTACCTAACCTGGGATTTTTATTCTGCCATATATATGAAGAAATTTTTGAATCAACATTAGTAAAAAAGGATTTCGGAATAAAAATTGGTACCGCTTGAAAAACATATAAAAATTTAGGTAAAATAACCATCTTAATAGCATTAATCCTACCTATCAGAGACAAAGATAATGGTGACCACTTAGTAAACAAACCTTTAATCTGATCAATTAAGGGTAAAAAATTAAACCGAAATAATTCTTTATGGTTTTTGGTAATTTTAATCCCTAAATAAGTAAAAGAATCATTAGCTAATTTAAAAGGTAAAATACCATAATTTGGGACCTGTCTATTCAAAGGAAACAATTCACTCTTATTAAGATTTAACTTATACCCAGAAAACTCACTAAATTGAGCCAACAATGATAAGACTGCTGGAATAGATTTCTCAGGATTAGAGATGAATAATAATAAATCGTCTGCATATAAAGATACCTTATGAATATCTGTTCCACGATTAATACCCAAAATATCCTGTGATTCTCTGATGGCAATTGCCAAAGGTTCTAAAGCGATGTTAAATAGTAATGGACTAAGAGGACAACCTTGTCTAGTGCCCCGAAATAAACGAAAAAATGGAGATCTTTGATTATTAGTAAACACCGAGGCTACTGGAGTTTGATATATCAGTTTAATCCAAGAAATGAAGGTCGGACTGAAATTAAACTTCTCCAACACATAAAATAAGTAAGGCCATTCAACTCTATCAAATGCTTTTTCCGCATCTAATGATATAACACATTCTGAAGTATTATGTGAAGGAGTATAAACAATATTCAATAATCTCCTAACATTGAAAAAAGAATAGCGATTTTTAATAAAACCGGTTTGGTCTTCCGAAATAATTTGGGGTAATACCTTCTCCAACCTAGAAGCCAGCAACTTGGAAAAAATCTTAGAATCCACATTCAATAAAGATATTGGTCTGTAGGATGCACAATCAGTAGGGTCTTTATCTTTCTTCAGTATTAAAGAAATGGAAGCTCTATAAAAAGATTGTGGCAACTTCCCCAATCTAATTGCTTCTTCAAAAACCTTGCATAGCCAAGGAGATAAAGTATCAGAAAAACATTTAAAAAATTCTACTGTATACCCATCTGGACCTGGTGCTTTCCCAGAATTCATTGAGGAAATGACCCCTTTAATTTCCGCATCCGTAAACGGAGTATCTATTACTGAAAGATCATCAGATGATAGTTTTGGAAAATTCAATTTCCCGAGAAAATCACACATGGTATTATGATCCTGAGGGAATTCAGATTTATACTGGGAGGCATAAAAGTCTTGAAAAGACTTATTTATGTCATCATGGTTAACTGTCAAATCCCCATTCTGCTGTCGAACCTTAGTAATCTGGCGTTTAACTGAAACATTCTTCAGCTGACTAGCTAACAGTTTTCCTGATTTATCACTATGTATATAGAAATCAGATCTGGTTTTCATTAATTGATTTTCTATCGGAGATGTAAGTAATAAACTATGTTCCATTTGAAGTTCAACCCTTTGTTTATAAAGTTCCATGCTAGGAGTAGTCGAATATTTCTTGTCAATCTCTTTAATTTTATCAACCAGTAAAAGAGTTTCCTTCTTAATGCGTTTTCTCAGACCAGCAGAATACGAGATAATCTGTCCACGTATATACGCTTTTAAAGTGTCCCAAAGTGTTCCGCATGAGATATCCTCCGTGGAATTAGTTGAAAAGAAGAAATCAATCTGTTCCTTCATAAATTTAATAAAGTCCGGTTCTTGCAATAAGGTAGAGTCAAATCGCCATTGTCTAGCATTTAAAGCTGTATCCGTAAAATTAATAGAAAGTTTTAATGGAGCATGGTCAGAAATAGCTATAATATCATAATTACAACCAATTACCGATGGAATAAAACAAGAGTCAATAAAAAAATAATCAATTCTCGAATAGGAGTGATAAACATGTGAGAAAAAAGAAAACTCTTTGTCATTAGGATGACGAAATCTCCAAATATCAAAAACTCCATTATCAGTCAAAAAGGAGTTAATACAAGTGGCCGACTTATTGGGTAGAGTCTGAATAGGTGTAGATTTGTCCATCAAAGGAATTAAACAACAATTAAAGTCACCACCCATTATTAACTTATATTCATTTAAATTAGGTAAAGAAGTAAATAAGGACTTAAAAAAGTCAGGACAATCCACATTCGGGGCATAAACATTAACCATAGCAACCTTTTTATTACCGAGTAAACCCGTAATTAACAAAAATCTACCATTTGGATCCGAAAGGATATCGTGTTGAACAAATGCAATAGAGGAGTCAATAAAAATTGAAACTCCCTTAACTTTGGCATTCGAATTCGAATGATACTGTTGACCCCGCCAAGACCTAAAAAAGCGATATTTGTCCTCCTTCCTCACATGAGTTTCTTGTACAAAAATAATATGAGCATTAAGTCTTTGGAATACTTTGAAAATCTTCTTTCGTTTAATCGGATGGTTTAATCCATTAGTATTCCAAGACACAAAGTTAATGGTTTGAGCCATGTTTCTAAAGTCATCCCTTTGGTATATAAAGGGTTAACCATGTTATAAACTCATGCATCCGGAAGAGGGACAAAAATAAAGAGCAGACCCGGAAGTGACGACATCGTAGACATATTTGTAGTTCAAGAACAGCCCAAGTAAAAAAACTAAAACAAATTGATAAGAGAAAAATTAAAAAAGAAAACAGACCAACCCCCACCCCCGTATGAAAAAGAAAAAAAGCCAAAATATGGCTAGAAAAAAGAAAAAATGAAACTAACTCTACCCCCATATCAGCGGCAGACCACTCCGTGTTTAACGGATATATATAAAAAACCACCCGAACTTTAAGAATTATGATCGCAGTACTAAAAACTGCGCTTCTTAATATGCTGAGTTGTAAAGAAAAAGGGAATAAAATCATTAAAAGTTTATAAATCGGGTTATAACCCAAACAAATCAAGAAGTATTTAAACCATGATAAGCGATGCATTATAGGAAGAAGACGAAAAAAGAAACAATAACGCCATCTTAAACTAAACCAGTACTTTACAAAAAACCATTATCTTGATATTAAACAAAAAATTCACTTCAAAAGGTTAAAAATATACCTTCAAGGGAACAAAAATAATAGACAAAAATATAGTATAGTAGTTAAAGTGTATAAGACAGAGCGATTAATATAACGAAAACACACTTTAACTTAAATATGAAGTATAGGATAAACCTACACCAATAACCAGAGACTAACCCTGGTTTAAGAAATCGAAAACCATCTTTCACGATCAGAATCACTCATTTAATGAAGAGTAGTAACTGTATCAGTAGGGAAGTTCTCCTCCAAATACTTTTTCGCTTCAAAGGTAGACAAAAATACTTTACGCGGAGCATTCGGGGGGGAGATCCTGAGCTTCGCCGGGTATAAGAGCGCAGGTTTTAGATTTTTCTCATAACATTCAGACATCAGAGGTTTAAAAAGCAGCCTTTTTTCATAACTTCTGGGCTGAAATCTTGGACCAAACGGAAACAATAATCACGAAATTTAATCATCCCAGCCCTTCGAGCTTCACGAATGAGTTGTTCTTTATCGTGTGCGTAATGAAATCGGACGATTACCACCGGGGGCTTATCTGAAACCGTCGGTGATCGACTCCAAATTCTATGTGCTCGGTCAAGTAGCGGAGGGTTTACTGGAAAAACCGACGGAAACGCATCTTTTAGAAATTGAGCAAAGTATTTCGAAGGATCGCCTTGTTCTATGCCGTCTGGGAGACCAAGTATGCGTAGGTTCTGTCTTCTGGACCGATTCTCCAAATCGACACTCTTGGCTTTAAGTGTCTCCACCAATTTAATAGTCGAAATTAAATCCTGTTGCAATTTTTCAATTGTCAAATCTCGTTTCCGCGCTTCTTCTTGCAGCAATGTGATAAGCGCTTGCTGCTGGTTAATTACTGAATCCGTCTTAACCATATAATCTTGAAAAACCTTTATATCTCGTTGATAATATAAACGTTGAAAAGCCTGACGTTGTTCCTCAAATTTTTTATCCAAAAGCTCCATAAGCAGTTGATAAGTTAACTCAGTGCGTTGCGGTTGAGCTGGCTTCTTTCCATTACCGTTCGGGTTTCGCCCCGGTTCTCGTCCTTTGGATCTAAGAGCCATTTCTGTTTGCATATCTTCCAAAATTCACGATAAAATCTTAACAATAAGCCCGAGAAAGTAGCAAAAGTCTTTTGGTGTAGGTAACAATAAGTTGAATAAGGGTGATCAAAGGTTAAAAAAAGTAAAGATTATGGAGCGGATCTGAAACAGTACTCACTCCATGAGCGTCTCCCGCTGATCTCGAGACACCACTCCTTGAAGATGTCCTGGGTATTTTGTAGGGTAGTACCCAAGTTGGAGCTGACTAGATTTACTGTCCTCTTTAGCTTCTTTCAGTCCTATGCAGTAGACACCCCCATACCAGACAGTGATGCAGACTGTCAGAATGCTCTCCATGGCTCAACTATAGAAGTTTTTTAGTGTATTTTTTGACATACCAAATCTCTTCAAACTCCTAATAAAGTATAGCCACTGTCTTACCTTCTTTATAACTGCATCAATATGTTGGGACCAGGTTAGATCCTCAGAGATCTTAACCCCCAGGAACTTGAAACTGTTCACTCTCCAACTTATGATCCCTCTATGAGGATTGGTATGTGTTCCTTCATCTTATCCTTCCAGAAATCCACAGTCAGCTCCTTCATCTTACTGACATTGAGTGCGAGGTTGTTGCTGCAACACCACTCCACTAGTTGGCCTATCTCACTCCTGTATGCCCTGGACAGTATGGTACTGGACAGATAAATGTGGCAAAAAACTGAAATCTTCTTACTAGTGAGTCCTAAGTTTTACTGCTGGGCCATTGATCAAACACAATAACATGTCTTCAAATATAATTTCAAACAGGGAACTTAGTGACATGCTAAGATGTTTCTTGCCAGGGCTTCACTGATAAGTAAATATTGTTAGAAACAATTTTTGATTTCCTGCATACATTACATTCTTAGTTGATGAGATTAATAGAGTACATATATTTTTGATATTCTGTTATGCAGAGTTTGCTAGCTTTTTATAAAGTTTATCATCATTATGACTTTTATGAGACGAGGAAGGAGATACAAGAGTCTGAAGACTCAATGATTCAGGACAGCTTCTTCCTCTCTACTGTCTGATTTCTCAGTGATCCATGAATCCACAAGCAGTACCGCATTACTTTTTGTACCATTTTTGCAATTTATAGAATGATATACTTTGCAGTGATCTGCTGTGGCAAAACAAATTTCATATCATATGTCAGTGATAATACTTCTAATTCTAAAAAATTAAATTGTATGGGTTTGCAATGTATGCTTAATTTTATGAGGAAAAATTAGCTTTTCCATGGCAGTTTAAATTAAATGATAAACACAAAGTACACTGAAGATGCTGTGGTCAAAGCAACACATACAACATGCTGGAGGAACTCAGCAGGTCGGGCAGCATCCATGGAAACGAGCAGTCAACGTTTCGGGCCGAGACCCTTCATCAGGACTGAAGAGGGAGGGGGCAAGGGCCATATAAAGAAGGTGGGGGGAGGGCGGGAAGGAGAAGGCTGGTAGGTGCCAGGTGAAAAACCAATAAGAGGAAAGATCAAGGGGTGGGGGAAGGGATAGGCAGGAAATGTGAAGAAAGAATGTAAGGGGAAAGCATTATGTGTAGTAGAAGAAGGCAGAATCATGAGAGGTCATAGGCAGCTGGAGGAGGAGGCAGAGGGAAACTGGAATGGGGTAAGGGAGGGGGAGGGAATTACCGGAAGTTGGAGAATTCAATGTTCATGCCAAGGGGCTGGAGACTACCCAGACGGTATATGAGGTTGCTGCTCCTCCAACCTGAGTTTGGCCTCATCATGGCAGTAGAGGAGGCCACGTATGGACATATCCGAATGGGAATGTGATGCAGAGTTGAAGTGGGTGGCAACCAGGAGATCCTGTCTGTTGTGGTGGATGGAGCGGAGGTGCTCGACGAAGCGGTCCCCCAATCTGCGTCGGGTCTCGCCGATGTAGAGGAGGCCACACCAGGAGCACTGGATGCAATAGATGACCCCAACAGACTCACAAGTGAAATGTTGCCTCACTTGGAAGGACTGTTTGGGGCCCTGAATGGTGGTAAGAGAGTAGGTGTAGGGACAGGTTTAGCACTTAAGCTTGCAGGGATAAGTGCCAGGTGGGAGATGTGTGGGCCAGGCAGTTGCGGAGGGAACGATCCCTGCGGAAAGCGGAGAGGGGTAGTCAGGGAAAGATGTGCTTAGTAGTTGGGGTCCTGTTGAAGGTGGCGGAAGTTGCGGAGGATAATATGCTGGATCCGGAGGCTGGTGGAGTGGTAGGTGAGGACAAGGGGAACTCGGTTCCTGTTGTGGTGACGGGAAGATGGGGTGAGGGCTGAAGTGCGGAAAATGGAGGAGAAGTGGCTCTTCCCACTTTCTTCAGAACAAGGGTGTAGCAGTGGGCACTCCCATGGGCCCCAGCTATGCCTGCCTCTTCATTGGCTATGTGGAACAGTCTATGCTCCAAATCTATTGTTACGAACCCCGTAACTGGGTGACTTACCAGCAAAGATAGAGACGTCCATTGAAGTCTGATGATACTATTTTTAACAGTATTTATTAGTAAAAATACACAAAAATAATATCAGTGCAAATATACAGATAATATACGTCGTCAATACTAAATCTAAAAGTGCGGTTATAATAATAATCAATAAGAAATAAGCTCTATCGTTGTCTAAGGGATAATGTATTGTCCGATGGAAATATAAAGTTCACTGCAGTTCCACAAGCTGCCGTCTTTTGGTTGTCACTGTTGCAATTGTTGGAGAGAGAGAGAGAGAGAGAATGGGAAACATTTACCGCTACGGGTTTTTCCAACCTTCCTTTATGATTTTGATCCGTCAGGTGTCTCGTTGTCGTGGCCGTTCAAGTGTGACCTCTCCTTTAGCTAAACCGTTCTTCCGTGGTGAGCTCGCCACCCAGGCAAGGGAGGACGCACACGAGCCCCCACCGGCTTTCGCTACAAAACGCTGTCACGGGATTTCTAGCGTTTCTCCTGGTGTGTCTAAAGGGGTGTTCCCCAGACCCCTCTTTTATCCTTACTCACGGAGTCTCAGATGTCATTTAGGTTGGGATGATGCAATCCCTCAACCAGACCACTCTGGTTGTCCCCTGAGGGGTTTCAATGAATAGTACAGTACTCAATACACAATTCCTTCTCCAAGAGACAATGGCAGTACTCAGTGGTTCCATTCAGGAGACATTCCACCTGGTTGTGTATTCTGGGTGTCCCTCTCTCTCATTTCCTGGGTCTCAGACCCGAAATAATAGTGATCTTGCGATTCTCAAAAAGGAGGGGGCGACTTTGTACCCTTCGGCCCCTCAGAGTTGCTTCACCTTCATAACACTATACTGGGACTGCTCCCCAACTTTTCCTTCGCTACATTGACAACTACATTGGTGCTGCTTCCTGCACCCATGCTGAGCTCATCAATTTCATCGACCTTGCCTCCAACTTCCACCCAGCTTTCAAATTCACTTGGACCATCTCAGACTCTTCTCTCCCTTTTCTCGATCTCTCGGTCTCCATCTCTGGAGACAGACTGACTCTCATAACTACCTCGACTATACCTCTTCCCATCCTGCCAAATGCAAAAATGCTATTCCCTATTCCCAGTTCCTCCGTCTCTGCTCCCAGGATGAGACTTTCCGTTCCAGGACATCTCAAATGTCCTCTTCCTTTAAGGATCATGGTTTCCCCTCTGCCGTCATCAATGATGCCCTCACTCGCATCTCCTCCATTTCCCGCACTTTGGCCCTCACCCTATCCTCCCTTCACCACAAGGACCAAGTTCCCCTTGTCCTCACCTACCACCCCTCCAGCCTCCAGTTCCAGCATGTTATCCTCCGCAGCTTCCACCACCTTCAACAGGATCCTACTACTAAGCACATCTTTCCCTCTCTACCCCTCTCCGCTTTCTGCAGGGATTGTTCCCTCCGCCACTGCCTGGTCCACATGTCCCTCCCCACATATCTACCACCTGGCACTTACCCCTGCAAGTATAAGTGCTACACCTTTTCCTACACCTCCTCTCTTACCACCATTCAGGGCCCCGAACAATCCTTCCAGGTGAGCCAACACTTCACTTGTGAGTCTGTTGAGGTAATCTATTGCATCCAGTGCTCCCGGTGCAGCCTCCTCTACATCGGCAATACCCGACGCAGATTGGGGGACCACTTCGTCGAGCACCTCTGCTCCGTCTGCCACAACAGACAGGATCTCCCGGTTGCCACCCACTTCAACTCTGCTTCACAGTCCCATTCGGATATGTCCATACATGGCCTCCTCTACTGCCATGATGAGGCCAAACTCAGGTTGGAGGAGCAACACTTCATATACCGTCTGGGTAGTCTCCAGCCCCTTGGCATGAACACTGAATTCTCCAACTCCTGGTAATTCCCTCCCTCTCCCATCCCCCATCCCAGTTCCACTATGCCTCCTCCTCCAGCTGCTTATCACCTCTCTCATGATTCTGCTGCCTTCTACTACCCATAGTGCTTTCCCCTTACATTCCTGCTTCACCTTTCCTGCCTATCCTCTCCCTGCGCCCCCTCCCCCACCCCTTGATCTTTCCTCTTATTAGTTTTTCACCTGGCACCTACCAGCCGTCTCCTTCCCACCCTCCCCCCAATTTCTTTATAGGGCCCCTGCCCCCTCCCTCCAGTCCTGATGAAGGGTCTTGGCCCGAAATGTTGACTGCTCGTTTCCACGGATGCTACCCGACCTGCTGAGTTCCTCCAGCATGTTGTTCGTGTTAAATGATAGATTTTCAATAGTGATCAAAAAATCTAGAGGCCATGGAATGGCTTTCTGCTGATAAGAGTCCAATGAGGCAGCATGAACTTCCACAATTTTTTTGTCTGACAATGATAATTCTGATTGCTGAATCTGGGCTGGATTAACTGGCCAAGTAGAACTCCCCATTTGAGATCAGTGGGAGAAAATCAATTGCTGGAAGAAAGATATTTTTATAATTTTATTTAATTTGGTTATTTTAAATGTTTCCATTAGCTTTTATTTTATCTTTATCAATTAGCCGTGCTCCAAACCTTTGTGAAATTTTAGTTTTTAAATCTATAATCAATATCAAAGATATATAAGCCTCTTAAAATCATTAAAATATACCGATAAACATTAAACAATTCAAATACATTTAAATGTGCTTTCTCCTTGACAATATGCAACAGTATTTCATGTTGATTTCAATTCTTTGAAAGCATAGGAAACTTCAGGAAAGCAGTTCATATAATATTAAGAGATGTTTATGTGGATTGTACAGTTTGAACATGTTAATTCCTTTCATTCTTAGAAGTTTTTTAATATTTAGGTGTATTGGCTTGCACAGTACCCATAGGTTTCTCATGTAGTCCATTACTTCCCTGCATTGTTACATCTATTCCACATTTTCATTACACAAGTGCAATACTAACCTTCTTAACCATTGCTTTTCGACAAAAGAGACTTATTTGTCTTGATGCTGATTCCTGAATAAAATGGGGTTGCCTTAGATTTAAAATCAGAGCTGTTTAAATTGTAATCAGTGGTGCTGACAATTATGATTGGATTTCCTCTAAAAATACTTAAGTATTTATGGAATGGGTTGCTGTGCAAAATCAGCAAGATGACATTGACAGTCTTCCAATTGTGCCTTAATATTTGGAATAAAGCATTGGTATGATAAAAGATTTAACTAACCTGATAGCAAGGGGAGAGACGATGTTGGAAATTTAGTTCATGTTTAGCAAGGAGAAATAGTTAGCAGATATAGTAAAATACTTACAACTACAGTACGCTACATGATGAAGCAGAAAACTCATCATTGCAACTTTATAATCCTAACAAAAATTCCTGAAATTTTGGTATTAATGCAAATTTGAAGCCCATGGCTGATATAAATCAGGTGCAGTTGGAACCGCATTAGCACTTAGCAGAGCACTGGAGGAAATTTCATCACTGAGTTACTATAGCAACCACTCACCTCATCACTCTGCTCAGCGTGGTTAACCTATCATAATTTCAGATTCCATATGACATTCTACTTGTAAATCAATAAAAATACGGTTTTTATTTTTTAATATCTTTTATCAATATATGTTAAGAAAGACTACTTCGGAAAACGAATGCAGAATATTTCAGATCCACTTTCTTTTGCTTCATGTATGTTTCATGGATTGGTGTTTCATGCTTTGTATAAATAGAAAAATCATGTTCGTGTTGCTAATAGCAAACATTATGGCCATGGGTCTCCTATGGATGTTGCATTGCTGAAACAGTATTTTTGCTATTTTCTCCATTGAGCTTATGGACCTGGTATTTTGCTGTAGCACTGAGCAAATAACTGTGTTGTAGTTTGCAGTTGTATTTTATGACTGAAAACCCTGACCTGATTTCACTCCTATATTCTCCATTTTTGACAGTTTCCAAATTTAGAAAACAGGCTATCAGGCTTTCTCCTTTGCATCAGCCATTTAGCAGAGGCCATCTTTAAGCGACTGAGACTCCTGATGTGAAACAGTTCACACTTTACCTCACCCAATTTAATTCTTCCTTTTTCTCCGTCTGCTTACAATTAACGAGTTTGATTGCACTAATGAACTTCATTGTTGAGGCCCTTGTGCTTGGCAAATTGCATGAGAATATAGATTTTCAATTGATTTCTATTTTCAAAACAGTGAAAAGCTAGGAGCAGAGAGATGTACTGAAATCACTTGAGACCTAGTGTACCAAGAATAAAATATAATAAAGAAGGCTAATTTAGTATTAGCCATTCATATGTATAAATGGAATTAGCAAATGGCTGAATGGCCTACCCCGTTGTTGTGTTCCCAGTTTCTCCCAAACATCAAATTTCGAGATTAGGAATTATTCTTGAACAGATAACTAATGCAGCAGATTTATGTAGAAGTAATCTGAAATTCATCATACACTAAGTATAATAGAGTAACAGTTTACATAAATGTATTTGAGAGAAGAGAAGGAGAGAGCCATATGTCATCCCAAGCCTGTTCCCTGAACTCTCCTTGCTCTTTCAAACTTTCAGCTGCTGGTTTCTTGCCCCATCATATTTCCACCACCAATTGAATATAGTAATCAAGAAGAAAAATAACACAGAAATCTAGAATAAAAGTAGAAAATGCTGGGAATACTGGGTGGTCTGTTGGAATTTTTACAGAGAGAAATTGAGTCAACATTTGAGATTAATCACTTTTCATGTGGACTAAGAATGCTGTTTTACAAAAGGTCTCACTGTAAAACTATTTAATGTGTTGCATTTCCTGAACAATTTTCACACCCTACCAAACACTGCACCTGATTCAAATAATGTTGCACTTTTCTACAGACTAATTCTGTGCTCTCACCATGACTCATTATTTGCTGCAATGCAGTATTAATGAAAAAGTGGCAAATTGCATCCTATTCTTAATGTATAACATAAGGTTTTGTACTAGAAAATGAGCTGGTCTACAAAGAGGTCTTTTCTGATCATCGATAGTTTTGCTTTTCTTTATAAATGATTTTTATATTGTTTCAGTACAGCATGTGTCACCTATTACTGCTTCTGTAGCACCACTTCTCAGTCCTGCAAATGTTCTACTGCTATTCAGAGCTACTGTCCCAAAGAATCTGTGGAAGGTAATATATATATTTAATGGAAGCCTCCTTTTGACTGTGTTAGAAAGTCAGCCTGTAATATAATGTTTCTTTAAGAGAGATTAGATATTTGTAAAATGTTGCCTCTCGTTTCAGCGAGAGTAAACCCGTGCAAAGCTGTGGGGCTGGACAACACACCTGGTCAGGTGCTGAGGGACTGTGTGGTCAGCTAACAGAGGTCTTAACAGACATTTTTAATATCTCTCTGAAACAGTCCCTGCAGGCTTCAAGGCAACCACCATCATTCCAGTGGCCAAAGGGAACAATAGTAACTGGCTTAAACGATTGGCACTGACTTCACCAAGCATAAACTGTTGAGCTGCTGGTAATGGATTGTATAAAATCCCATCCTGCAAGTACATTGCACCCAAGCCAGTTATACCTACCACTGAAATAGGTCACTGATGATGCCATAGCCAAGGCCCTCCATTCCTAGACTTCAGCTCGGCATTTAACATGATCATCCATCGGAGTCTGGTGGATAAACTGTCTCCGTCAGGATTCAACAGCCCTCTGCAATTAGATTTTGGTCTACTGGACAGAAAGACCCCAGTTAGTCTGAGATGGCAGCAACATCTCAAGGTCCATCACACTGAGCATTGGTGGGGTGGGGAGCAATCCAAAGCAACAGCACCCTGTTGCTGCTCATATTGCAGACCCACGACTGCACTGCCGGATCAGCTCAATCCACATCAGCAAGTTTGCTGATACAATTTGTATCAGCAACAATGACGAGTCAGTGTACAGAGAGGAGGTAGAGAGGCTTGTCAGATGGTGTGAAAACAACATTCTGGGTCTCAATGTGGACAAGATGAAAGAGATGATTGTGGGCCTCTGGAAGGCACAGGTTGACCACTCTCCATTGCACATCAATGGCTCTACTGTGGAGAGAGTGAAGGGCACCAAGTTCCTTGATGTGCACATAACTGACAATCTAACCTGGGCCCATAACACCTCTTCACTAATCAAGAAGACAGCAGCACCTACAATTTCTGAGGGGATTAAGGCATGCTAGGCTCCCCATCCCCATTTTAATAACTTTCTGCAAGAGTACCATCAGTCTACTGGTTGGAGAAGATAACAGGAAGGCGTGTTCAGAATAGTTGGATAGTTGTTTGATTGGAAGAGTTTGTGATGATGGCACAACCGTAATTTTGAATGTAAGAGTGAATAATGGATATCAAATTCCTGGTTTGCTGCAGCTGATTTGTGTTTGAATAATGTTGTATAATTTATCAGCAATAATTTGAATTCATAGAGTGGTAATTTGGGAAAAAATATAAAAGCTGCTGAGGTAAAATAACCACATGATCGAATTCTGACTATGAAGTGTACAGAGATGTAATATTGAAGATCACCCTGAAGACATTGGGAAAATCATAGTCATAGAGCACAAAATAGCCTAACTGGACCACACCAACCAAGATTCCCATCTAAGCTGGTCCCAATTGCCTGCATTTTGTCCGTATCCTTCAAAACCTTTCTAATCCATGTACCTCTCCATGCGTGTGTAGAATATTCCAGGAATGGGGTGTTGCTGAGCCAGGGGAGCATGATGGAAGTTAAAATAGGTAGATTTTTCTTTCTTTCTTTTTCAATCTTTTTATTATTGTTATAAATATCAACAAAATAAAATTGATACATAGATAATGGGATTACAAACATACACAATTCGACTGAACATGAAAGAATACATAAGCAATGATTACAGTATAAATGAGTATTCCCAAATCATGGACGATACAATATACAAATAAACAAGGCAAACCTAGGTATATCATAGTATATATTTTTTTTAAAACAGAAAAAAGAAAAAGAAAAAAATTATGCAAAAGAAAATTAATCTAATAATCTAATAACTAATAAAGAAAAAAACAAAAAAGAAAAAGAAAAATGGAAAAAAAAGGGCTGTTTATAATATCTGACAAAAATACAAAATCATCAGTGTTGTCAACTCCGATCCTCTCAACATATATAAAATTGAAACTGGAAAAACAAATAGGCTTGGAACAGGGTGATATTACATCGTATGAAAATATTGAATAAATGGTCTCCATATCTTTTCAAATTTAATAGAAGTATCAAATACAACACTTCTAATTTTTTCTAAATTTAGACATAACATAGTTTGAGAAAGCCAATGAAATACGGTAGGAGGATTAATTTCTTTCCAATTCAACAAAATAGATCTTCTAGCCATTAATGTAGGAAATGCAATCATTCGACAAGCGGAAGAGGATAAATGGAGTGAGTCCATCATTGGTAAGCCAAAAATTGCAGTAATAGGATGAGGTTGTAAATCAATGTTCAATACCGCAGAAATAATATCAAAAATATCTTTCCAATATTTTTTCAAAAGCGGACACGACCAGAACATATGAGTTAAAGACTCTATCTCAGAATGACATCTGTCACAAATAGGATTTATATAGGAATAAAAACGAGCCAATTTATCCTTGGACATATGAGCCCTGTGCACAACTTTAAACTGTATTAATGAATGTTTAGCACATATAGATGATGTATTAACTAATTGAAGAATTTTATCCCAATTCTCAATAGGGATAGTAAGGTTAAGTTCTCTTTCCCAATCATTTTTAGTCTTATAAAAGGGCTCTGAACGTATCTTCATAATTATATTGTAAAGTTTTGATATTAGCCCTTTCTGAAAAGGATTTAGTTCAAACAAATTCTCCAAAATGCCTGAAGACACAAAATTTGGAAAAGTAGGAAGTACAGTATTTAAGAAATTCCTAATCTGTAAATATCTAAAAAAAATGAAATCTAGGCAAATTATATTTATTAGATAATTGCTCAAAAGACATAAAACAATTATCCAAAGATAAATCGGAAAATCGTAGTAATCCTTTAGTCTTCCAAGCTGAATAAGCATGGTCTATAATAGAAGGATAAAAAAAGCAATTGGATACAATAGGAATATTTAAAACAAACTGAGTCAACCCAAAAAATTTCCAAAATTGAAACCATATACGTAAAGTATGTTTAACTATCGAGTTGTCAATTCATTTCGGCAATTTAGAAAGAGCAAAGGGAAGAGAAGTCCCTAAAATAGAACCCAATGCAAATCCTTGTACAGATTTAATTTCCAGGTTCACCCAATGAGGGCTAAAAGATATATCCCAATCCTTTAACCAACATAAAAAATATCGGATATTAACTGCCCAATAATAAAATCTAAAATTAGGCAATGCCAATCCACCTTCCTTCTTTGCCTTCTGTAAATAAATTTTACCTAACCTAGGATTTTTATTCTGCCATATATATGAGGAAATTTTTGAATCAACATTAGCAAAAAAAGATTTTGGAATAAAAATAGGTACTGCTTGAACTATATATAAAAACTTGGGTAAAATAACCATCTTAATAGCATTAATCCGACCTATCAGAGATAAAGATAGTGGTCACCACTTAGTAAACAAACATTTAATCTGATCGATTCAGGGTAAAAAATTAACCTTAAATAAGTCTTTATAGTTTTTTGTGATTTTAATCCCTAAATAAATAAAAGAGTCATTAACTAAAAGGTAAATTTCCATAAATTGGAACCTGTCTATTTAAAGGAAATAATTCACTCTTATTAAGATTTAATTTATACCCGGAAAAATCACTAAATTGAGCCAACAATGATAAAACTGCAGGAATGGATTTCTCAGGATCAGAAATAAATAATAATAAATCATCTGCATATAATGATAACATATGTATATCTGTCCCACGATTAATGCCAAAAATGTTCTGTGATTCTCTGATAGCAATTGCCAAGGGTTCTAAAGCAATATCAAATAATAATGGACTAAGAGGACAGCCTTGTCTAGTACCCCAAAATAAACAAAAAAAGGGAGATCTTTGATTGTTAGTAAGCACCGAGGCGACTGGAGTATGATATATCAGTTTAATCCAGGAAATGAATGTCGGACTAAAATTAAACTTCTCAAGCACATTTAATAAGTATGGCCATTCAACTCTATCAAATGCTTTCTCCGCATCTAATGAAATGACACGTTCTGAAGTGCTATGTGAAGGAATATAAACAATATTCAATAATCTCCTAACATTGAAAAAAGAATAGCGATTTTTAATAAAGGTTTGACCTTCCAAAATAATCTGGGGTAATACCTTCTCCAGCCTGGATGCCAGTAACTTGGAAAAGATCTTGGGATCTACATTCAATAAAGATATTTTTCTATAGGATGCACAGTCAGTAGGGTCTTTTATCTTTCTTCAATATTAAAGAAATGGAAGCTCTATAAAAAGATTGTAGCAAATTGCCCAATCTAATTGCTTCTTCAAAAACCCTGCATAACCAAGGAGAAAGAGTAGCGGAAAAACATTTTAAAAATTCTACTGTATACCCATCTGGACCTGGTGCTTTCCCAGAATTCATAGAGGAAATAACCCCTTTAATTTCTGCATCCGTAATAGGAGTTTCTAATATTGAAAGATCATCTGATGATAATTTTGGAAAATTCAATTTCCCAAGAAAATCACGCATGGTATTACGATCATGAGGGAATTCGGAATGATACAGGGAGGTATAAAAATCTTGAAATGATTTATTTATCTCATCATGGTTAACTGTCAGATCCCCATTCTGCTGACGGATCTTAGTAATTTGACGTTTAACCAAAGCATTCTTCAATTGACTAGCTAACAGTTTACCCGATTTATCACTATGTATATAAAAATCAGATCTGGTTTTCATTAATTGATTTTCAATCGAAGATGTAAGTAATAAACTATGTTCCGTTTGAAGTTCAACCCTTTGTTTGTAAAGCTCCTTACTAAGAGTAATCGAATATTTCTTGTCAATCTCTTTAATTTTATCAACCAATAAAAGAGTTTCCTTCTTGATGTGTTTTCTCAGACCAACAGATTAGGAGATAATCTGTCCACGTATATATGCTTTAAAAGTGTCCCAAAGTGTTCCGCAAGAAATATCATCCGTGGAATTAGTTGAAAAGAAGAAATCGATCTGTTCCTTCATAAATTTAATAAAATCCGGATCTTGCAGTAAGGTAGAATCAAATTGCCATTGTCTAGCACTAGAAGCTGTATCCGTAAATTTAATAGAAAGTTTTAATGGAGCATGGTCAGAGATGGCTATAATATCATAATTACAACCAATTACCGATGGAATAAAACAAGAGCCAATAAAAAAAATAATCAATTCTCGAGTAGGAATGATAAACATGTGAGAAAAATGAAAACTCTTTGTCCTTAGAATGCCGAAATCTCCAAATATCAAAAATTCCATTATCAGTCAAAAAAGAGTTAATACAAGTGGTCGACTTATTAGGTAAAGTCTGAGTAGATATAGATCTGTCCCTCAAAGGATTTAAACAACAATTAAAGTCACCACCCATTATTAACTTATATTCATTTAGATTAGGTAGAGAAGTAAATAAGGACTTAAAAAAATTGGGACAATCCACATTTGGAGCATAAACATTAACCATAGCAACCTTTTTGTTAAAAAGTAAGCCAGTAATTAACAAAAATCTACCATTCGAATCCGAAGAGATATCATGTTGGACAAATGCAATAGAGGAGTCAGTAAAAATTGAAAATCCCTTTACTTTGGCATTCGAATTTGAATGATACTGTTGACCCCGCCAAAACCTAAAAAAGCGATAATTGTCCTCTTTCCTCACATGAGTTTCTTGTACAAAAATAATATGAGCATTAAGTCTTTGGAATACTTTGAAAATCTTCTTCCGTTTAATCGGATGGTTTAAGCTATTAGTATTCCAAGAGACAAAATTAATGCTCTGAGCCATATTTCTGAAATCAACCCTTTGGTATATAAAGGGTTAACCAAATTATGAACTCATGCACCCGGAAGAGGAACAAAAATAAGGGGCGGACCCAGAAGTGACAACATCGCGGACATTTTTGTAGTTTAAAATCAGCCCAAATGAAAAAAACTAAAAAAAACTGATAAAAGAAACATAAGATTTAGAAAAAGACCTCCCACCCCCCACCCAAGAGGAAAAAAATAGACCACCCCAGCCAGGAATAGGCTGGGAAAAAGAAAAGATGAAACTAAATCTACCCCCATATCAGCAGAAGACAACTCCGTATATAAAGAATAAAAAAAAGATAAACCCAAACTCTAAAGAAATAATAATCACTATACTAAAACCAAACTACTTAATATAATTGGTAGTAAAAAAAAAACAAAAAGAGTATAATCACTAGTAACTTATAAATCGGGTTAAAACCCAAACGAATCAAAAAAAATTTTAAACTGTGATAAGAGATGCATTATAGGAAGAAGACGAGAGAAAATAAAATGGCGAAATCAAAAAAAAAGCCAAAAATATTTTAGAGAAGAAACCGCCATCTTAGTAAAAAAACATTCACCTTCAAAGGATTAATAATAATGACCAAAGATAAAGTACAGTGGTTGAAGTAAGTAAAATAAAAAGATTAGCATGTCGAGAAAAAAAAACTTTAACTAGAGTATAAAATATAGAGTAAACCTGCACCAAAAGCCAGAAACAAAATCTGGTTTTGGAAATAAAAACCATCTTGCACAATCAAAATCACTCATTTATTTGAAATGAGTGTCTGTAGCAGTAGGGAAGTTCTCATTCAGAAAACTTCTCGCTTCAGATGTAGAAAGAAAAACTCGCCGTGGTGCATTCGGAGGCGATATTCTGAACTTCGCTGGGTATAAGAGCGCAGGTTTTAGATTTTTCTCATAACATTCAGACATCAGAGGTTTAAAAAGAAGCCTTGCCTTCATTACTTCTGGACTAAAATCTACTACTAAACGAAAATTTTGATCTTGAAATTTGACCATCCCTACACGCCGAGCCACACGAATAAGTTGCTCTTTAACATACACATAGTGAAATCGGACAATTACAACCGGTGGTTTAGCTGAAGCACTTGGTGATCGACGCATAATTCTGTGAGCGCGATGGAGTAACGGAGGGCTGTCTGGGAATACAGAAGGGAACGCATCCTTTAAAAGTTGAGCAAAGTACTTCGAGGGGTCCCCTTGTTCAATACCTTCCGGGAGACCAAGTATGCGTAGGTTCTGTCTTCTGGACCGATTCTCAAAGTCGACACTCTTGGCTTTAAGTGTTTCCACCTGTTTAATCGTCGAAAGTAAGTTCTGCTCCAGTTTTTCAATTATCAAATCTCGCTTCCGAGCGTCTTCTTGTAGAGTTGCGATTAGAACTTGCTGCTGGTTAACTACTGAATCCGTCTTATCCATATAATCTTGAAAAGCCTTTATATCTTGTTTAAAAAATTTGTCGTCGTTCTTCAAATTTTTGATTTAAAACCTCCAATAACATTTCATAAGTCAATTCAGTGCCCTTAGGATCAGTCGTCTTCTTCTTCCCGTTCCCGTTAGGATCCTTCCCGAGTTCTCGCCCTTTAGATCTAAGAGCCATTTCTGTATTCCTTCCTTCAAAAATTCACAATAAACTCTTAAAGATAAGTCCAAAAAAGTAACAAGAATCTTTTGGTGTAGGTAAAAATAAGTTAAATAAGGGTGATCATAGGTTAAAAAAAGTAAAGGTTATGGAGCGAATCTGAAACAGTGCTCACTCCATGAGCGTCTCCTGCTGACTCTGGTAGATTTTTGTAATGGGGATAAAATATGAAAACCCAGTTCTGGAAGACTTAAATAGGTTGCAGAAATCTTGTTTAACTTTGATTTTTTTGGTGAAGACAGGTGTGAGTTTGTGGTGGGTACTTGCATAAATCGCTAAGTCCTTTGTCAATATTTAGTTGCAAAAAACTGAAGGTATCCAAGAAGGATTCAAGTTATTAGTGGAAATAGAGTCCAATACTGATAGTTAAGCTGGGTGCTAAAGGTTTACTATAGAAATTGCTCCATGCATTTTGACTATACCACTAAAAGAAGAAGTGACTATCATGTATAGACTCCTGAAATATGGAGGGAATGATGCAATGGATGGAAGAGATATCATTGCAGGAGTTCATTTAATATTTTCAAATTGAAATGGCTGGAAACAAGCAAGAATGATCCAAAGGAGCAGCACAATGGAGATGCTTTGGAGGAGAAGAGGAATGTTAGTATGTTGTCCAAGTCTGTAAATAAGTTAGGGAAATAAGGAAAGGTAATTCACTCAGTCAGATTTACACTTGCTGTTTGTGACTGGTTAGCATCAGGAAGAATGGGAAAACTGATCAAACAGATTCAAGCTGTGAGCTATACATATTATGGGCATTCAGATGATAAATGCAGTAGAGTGTGGTTCCTGACAGTTATTATTGAGGCAAGCAAAGACACAAACAGGAAAAGTACAAATTAGGCTACAAATCTTCCAGTTCAGAGCAAGTCTGATATTTCACAAGCACAACCCAAGTTTGCCAACTATTTCAATGTAAAGATGAAATATGAAGCTAACAGTATCAAATGCTACCAAAAGTTTTTTTTTCAAGTATACCTGTATAAAGAGTAAAAGAGAGTGAAAGTGGATATCAGACCGCTGGAAAACAATGCTGGAGGGGTAGTAATGGAGGACAAGGAAATGGTAACAAACTTAATAAGTATTTTGCATCAGTCCTCACTGTGGAAGACACTAGCAGTATGCCAAAATTTCAAGAATATCAGGGAGCAGAAGTGAGTATTGTTGCCATTACTAAGGAGAAGATGCTTGGGAAGCTGAAAGGTCTAAAGTTAAGCAAGCCACCTGGACCAGATGGACTACACCTCAGGGTTCTGAAAGAGGTGTGGTAGTAATAGTCTTCTGAGGTGTGTATATTTCAATGTGAGGCGTATTGTGGGAAAGGCAGACGAGCTGAGGGCCTGGATTGACATGTGGAATTATGACATCATAGCCATTACTGAAACTTGGCTACAGGAGGGGCAGGACTGGCAGCTCAATGTTCCAGGGTTCCGATGTTTCAGGCATGATAGAGGTAGTGGGATGAAGGGTGGGGGGGGGGTGGCTTTGCTAGTCAGGGAAAATATTACAGCAGTGCTTTGGCAGGACAGATTAGAGGGCTTGTCTACTGAGGCCATATGGGTGGAGCTGAGAAACAAGAAAGGTATGACCACATTAATAGGGTTGTATTATAGACCACCCAATAGTCAGTGAGAATTGGAGGAGCAAATCTGCAGAGAGATAACAGGGGTTTGGAGGGATACAGCCCAGGTGCAGGAGACAGAATGTTGTGATTGTAGGGGATTTTAATTTTCCACACATTGTTTGGGACTCCCATACTGTTAAAGGTCTAGATGGGTTAGAGTTTGTGAAATGTGTTCAGGAAAGTTTTCTAAATCAATATACCAACTATATACCAACCAATGTACCAGCTAGGGAGGATGCAATATTAGATCTCCTGTTAGGAAATGAGTTAGGGCAGGTGACAGAAGTGTGTGTAGGGGAACACTTTGGTTCCAGTGATCATAACGTCATTAGTTTCAACTTGATCATGGATAAAGACAGATCTGGTCCTCGGGTTGAAGTTCTAAACTGGAAAAAGGCCAAATTTGAAGAAATGAGAAAGGATCTGAAAAGCATAGATTGGGACAGGTTGTTCTATGGCAGGGAGGTGATTGGTAAGTGGGAGGCCTTCAAACGAGAAATTTTGAGAGTGCAAAGTTTGTATGTTCCTGTCAGGGCTAAAGGCAAAATAAACAAGAATAAGGAACCTTGGTTCTCGAGGGATATTGGAGCTCTTATAAAGAAGAAGAGAGAGATGTATAACATGTATAGGCAACAGGGAGGAAATAAGATGCTTGAGGAGTATAAAAAGAGTAAGAAAATACTTAAGAATTAAATCAGGAGGGCTAAAAGAAGACATGAGGTTGCTTTGGCAGTCAGGGTGAAGGATAATCCTAAGAGCTTCTACAGGTATGTTAAGAGCAAAAGGATAGTAAGGGATAAAATTGGTCCTCTTGAAGATCAGAGTGGTTGGCTATGTATGGAACCAAAAGAAATGGGGGAGATATTAAATGGGTTTTTTTCATCTGTATTTACTAAGGACTCTGGAATAGAGTCTATGGAAACAAGACGAACAAGTAGGGAGGTCATGGAACTTACAAAGATTAAAGAGGAGGAGGTGCTTGCTGTCTTGAGGCAAATCAGAGTAGATAAATCCCCAGGACCTGACAGGGTATTCCCTCAGACTTTGAAGGAGACTAGTGTTGAAATTGCAGGGGTCTGGCAGAAATATTTAAAATGTCGATATCCACGGGTCAGGTGCCGAAGGATTGGAGGTTAGCTTATGTAGTTCCGTTGTTTAAAAAAGGCTCAAAAAGTAAGCCAGGAAATTATAGGCCGGTAAGTTTGACATCGGTAGTAGGTAAATTATTGGAAGGAATAATAAGAGATAGGATCTACAAGTATTTGGATAGACAGGGACTTATTAGAAAAAGTCAGCATTGCTTTGTGCGTGGTAGGTCATGTTCTGTCTTCACTAAGGACATAAATAATCTTCCGGAAATAGTAAGGGACTGAGGGTCTAGTGAGATGGAGGAACTGAGGGAAATACATGTTAGTAGGGAAGTGGTGTTAAGTAAATTGAAGGGATTAAAGGCAGATAAATCCCCAGGGCCAGATGGTCTGCATCCCAGAGTGCTTAAGGAAGTAGTCCAAGAAATAGTGGATGCACTAGTGATAATTTTTCAAAACTCCTTAGATTCTGGATTAGTTCCTGAGGATTGGAGGGTGGCTAATGTAACCCCACTTTTTAAAAAAGGAGGGAGAGAGAAACCAGGGAATTATAGACCGTTTAGTCTGACATCGGTGGTGGGGAAAATGCTAGAGTCGGTTATCAAAGATGTGATAACAGCACATTTGGAAAGAGGTGAAATCATTGGACAAAGTCAGCATGGATTTATGAAAGGAAAATCATGTCTGACAAATCTTACAGAATTTTTTGAAGATGTAACTAGTAGAGTGGATGTGGTATATTTAGATTTTCAAAAGGCTTTTGACAAGGTCCCACACAGGAGATTAGTGTTCAAACTTAAAGCACATGGTATTGGGGGTATGGTATTGATGTGGATAGAGAATTAGTTGGCAGACAGGAAGCAAAGAGTGGGAGTAAACGGGACCTTTTCCGAATGGCAGACAGTGACTAATGGGGTACCGCAAGGCTCAGTGCTGGGACCCCAGTTGTTTACAATATATATTAATGATTTAGACAAGGGAGTTAAATGCAGCATCTCCAAGTTTGCGGATGACAGAAGCTGGGCGGCGGTGTTAGCTGTGAGAAGGATGCAGGGTGACTTGGATAGGTTAGGTGAGTGGGTAAATTCATGGCAGATGCAATTTAATGTGGATAAATGTGAGGTTATCCACTTTGGTTGCAAGAACAGGAAAACAGATTATTATCTGAACGGTGGCCGATTAGGAAAAGGGGAGATGCAACGAGACCTGGGTGTCATTGTACACCAGTCATTGAAGGTGGGCATGCAGGTACAGCAGGCGGTGAAAAAGACAAATGGTATGTTGGCATTCATAGCAAAAGGATTTGAGTACAGGAGCAGGGAGGTTCTACTGCAGTTGTACAAGGCCTTGGTGAGACCGCACCTAGAATATTGTGTGCAGTTTTGGTCCCCTAATCTGAGGAAAGACATTCTTGCTATAGAGGGAGTACAGAGAAGGTTCACCAGATTGATTCCTGGGATGGCAGTACTTTCATATGAAGAAAGACTGGATCGACTAGGCTTATACTCACTGGAATTTAGAAGATTGAGGGGGGATTTTATTGAAACGTATGAAATTCTAAAGGGATTGGACAGGCTAGATGCAGGAAGATTGTTTCTGATGTTGGGGAAGTCCAGAATGAGGGGTCACAATTTAAGGATAAAGGGGAAGCCTTTTAGGACCGAGATGAGGAAAAACTTATTCACACAGAGAGTGGTGAATCTGTGGAATTCTCTGTCACAGGAAACAGTTGAGGCCAGTTCATTGGCTGTATTTAAGAGGAAGTTAGATATGGCCCTTGTGGCTAAAGGGATCAGGAGGTATGGAGAGAAAGCATGTACAGGGTTCTGAGTTGGATGATCAGCCATGATCATACTGAATGGCGGTGCAGGCTCGAAGGGCCGAATGGCCTCCTCCTGCACCTATTTTCTATGTTTCTATGTTTCTAATCAATCTATTAGAATGTTTCAAGGAAGTTACCAGAAAAGTGGATGAAGGGAATGCAGTGGATGTTGTATACATGGATTTCATTAAGGGCTTTGACAAGGTCCTGCATGGGAGGTTAGTTAGGAAGATTCGGTCACTAGGTATACATGGAGAGGTAGTAAATTGGATTAGACATTGGCTCGATGGAAGAAGCCAGAGAGTGGTAGTGGAGGATTGCTACTCTGAGTGGAGGTCTGTGACTAGTGGTGTGCCACAGGGATCAGTGCTGGGTTCATTGTTATTTGTCAACTATATCAATGATCTGGATGATAATGTGGCAAATTGGATCAGCAAATTTGCTAATGATACAAAGATTGGAGGTGTAGTGGACAGTGAGGAAGGTTTTCAAAGCTTGCAGAGGGATTTGGACCAGTTGGAGGAATGGGCTGAAAAATGGCAGATGGAGTTTAATGCGGACAAGTGTGAGGTATTGCACTTCCGAAGGTCAAACCAAGGTAGAACATACAAGGTAAATGGTAGGACACTGAGGAGTGCACTAGAACAGAGGGATCTGGGAGTACAGATACATAATTCCCTAAAAGTGGCGTCACAAGTAGATAGGGTTGTAAAGAGAGCTTTTGGTACATTGGCCTTTATAAATCAAAGTATTGAGTATAAGAGTTGGAATGTAATGGTGAGGTTGTATAAGACATTGGTGAGACCGAATTTGGAGTATTGTGTGCAGTTTTGGTCACCTAATTACAGGAAGGATATTAATAAGGTTGAAAGAGTGCAGAGGAGGTTTACAAGGATATTGCCGGGACTTTAGAAACTGAGTTACAGAGAAAGGTTGAATAGGTTAGGACTTTATTCCCTGGAGCATAGGAGAATGAGGGGTGATTTGATAGAGGTGTATAAAATTATGATGGGTATAGATAGAGTGAATGCAAGCAGGCTTTTTCCACTGAGGCCAGGGGAGAAAAAAACCAAAGGTCATGGGTGAAGGGGGAAAGTTTAAAGGGAACATTGGGGGGGGCTTCTTCATGCAGAGAGTGGTGGGAGTGTGGAATGAGCTGCCAGATGAAGTGGTGAATGCGGGCTCACTTTTGACATTTAAGAAAAACTTGGACATGTATATGAATGAGAGGGGTTTGGAGGGATATGGCCCAGGTGCAGGTCAGTGGGACTAGGCAGAAAAATGGTTCGGCACAGCCATGAAAGGCCAGAAGGCCTGTTTCTGTGCTGTAATGTTCTATGGTTCTTTGGAGGTTGCTGAAGAGATTGTGGAGGCATTAGTAATGATCTTTGAAGAATCACTAGATTCTGGAATGGTTCTGGAGGACTAGAAAATTGCAAATGTGTCTCCACTCTTTAAGGAGGAATGGAGGCAGAAGAAAGGATAGTCCAGTCAGCCTGACTTCAGTGATTGGGAAGATATTGGAGACTATTATTAAGGATGAGGTTTCGCGGTACTTGGAGGCACATGATAAAATAAGTCCAAGTCAGCATGGGGGAATCATCCTTGAGGGGAAATCTTGCCTGGCAAATCTATTGAAATTCTTTGAAGAAATAACTAGCAAGAGGCAAAGAGTGAGGATAAAGGGCACATTTTCTGGTTAGCTGCTGATGACTAGTGGTATTCTGCAGAAGTCAGTATTGGGACCTCTTCTTTTCATGTTATACATCAATGATCTGGATGTCAGAATTTATGGCTTTGTGGCCAAGTTTGTGGATGATACAAAGATAGGTGGAGGGGATGATACTGCTGAAGAGCAGAGAGCCTGCAGAAGGACTTAGACAGATTGGTAGATGCTCAGTGTCAAAAAAAGCCAAATTCACCGTGATTCAATGTTGTAAAACAATAAAACATGAAAACTTCCGGGGGTGGGGTAAATATTTTTTATATACACTGTAGATAGAGTAGATGTGAGGAGGTGCATTTAGGACCAGAGGGCTTTAAGAAGAGAAGATTTACAAATTTTGGCTTTATAATCAACTGTTTTGTTTTGCATTAGCGCAATTAAATTTGTGTTTTTGAGTATTTCTGAGAGCAACAGTGAATTATGATGGAATTCATGGCAGTCAAATGGAGGCAAATACTTAATACGAGAAGGATGCCTAATCCTACAAATATTATATCCTTGCTAACATGTTATTTTTAAACTGAAGGCATGTCATAGTAAGTTCTTGTTATCAAAATGCTGAAGACATTAAATATAAGTGACTGAATTCTTGTTTATATCTCATTTAGAAATTGCAAACAGCCCAGAGATGTGGTTTACTGAAAAGCCAGTGGCATAAACAATCATGACCTTTTAAATAACCCAGTTAATACAGTGGAAAGTGTGTTCATCCGTACAGATGAACCAGTTATGAACCTGACTGCTTGGTCAAATTTGCTTTAGGCTTTTAACCTCAGAACTGTCTGAATGCAACTTCAGTCTGCTGTTAACTGGTGTTTGAGTTGGAAACCTTTTTGTATCCATTACATGATGTCAATGAAGCAGGGATGTGTATGTTTTGTACTTTGTATTAGTCGTCTTCACCTTTAACTGTAATTACCAAGCCACGTTGTCTAGTTGTGAGATTTAATGCTCTATCAAATATATTCATTGTTTTTTGCATATCTAACACTGCAGGCTTCTCAAAATTATAAAGGTTGTCAATACCAAGAACCAGTTATAGCTTTTGCTCAGTATGGTGAAGAATATTAATTGAAATATGGTATCCACTTCAACATGGTCAAATGCAAATCATAGCGCCTTGTACCCTGATCCTTAATGTGTCACAGCCTAGGGAAAATCTCCGTTGAAACATTTTATTTCTATACAGAGATGTAGAGTCTTAGAACACTACAGCACTGAAACAGGCCATTCACCCATCTAGTTTGTGCTAAACTGCATGGTCCTGTCAACCTGCACCTGGATCATAGCCCTGTATACCCCTCCCATCCATGTTCTTATCCAAACCTCTTAAATTTTGCAGATGAACTCTCATCCTCATTCACACTATTTTCTGAATGAAGAAGTACTCTCTCCAGTTCCCCTTAAATATTTCACTTTAACCTATGGCACCTAGTTCTAGTCTCACCCAACCTCAGGGTCAGGAGGGGAGCAAGCCTGCTTGCATTTACCCTATGTGTACCTCTCATAGTTTTGTATACTTCTATCAAATCTCCCCATGTTCACCTATGCTCCAGGTAATTAACTCCTAACCTGTTCAACTTTCCCCTAAAACTCAGGTCCTCAAGTCCCAGCAACATTCTTGTAAGTATTCTCTGTACTTCTTCAATGTTATTAGAAACATAGAAAACCTACAGCACAATACAGGCCCTTCAGCCCACAATGCTGTGCTGAACATGTACTTTAGAAATTACCTAGGGTTACCCATAGCCCTCTATTTGTCTAAGCTCCATGTTCCTATCCAGGAGTCTCTTAAAAGACCCCATTGTATTTGCCTCCACCACAGTTTATTATTGACATCTTTTGTGTAGGTAGATGATCAGAACTGCACGTAATACATCAAATTTGGCCTTACATAAAGTAATTTTACATAACTTTAACATTAGATACAAACTCCTGTACTCAAAACTTTGATTTATGATTAGCACTGAGCTGTAGCTGACAGAGGATCATATTTGGGAGCTTAGCATCCAAGGATACACATTGTTTCAAAAGGACAGGTAGGTTGGCAGGGGTGGGTGGCTCTGCTGATAATGAGTTAAATCCTTTGAAAGAGGTGACAGGATCAGAATATGTAAAATCCTTGTGAGTGGAGTTAAGAAACTGCAAGGGTAAACTGACCCTTTTTCATTGAAACCTATTGAATATGGAAAGGCCTAGATAGAAGATGTGGAGAAGGTGTTTCCTATAATGGGTGAGTCTAGGACAAGAGGGACATCCATTTAGAACAGAGGTGAGGAGGAAATTCTTTAGCCGGAGGATGGTGAATCTGTGGAGATCATTGCCAAGGCCGTCTAGGGAGGCCAAGTCATTGAGGGTATTGTATTTTATCATTAAATTGTATATTTAGAGAGGAGGTTGATGGAAACCTAGAAAACCTACAGCACAATACAGGCCTTTTGGCCCACAATGTTGTGCCGAACATGTACTTACTTTAGAAATTACCTAGAGTTACCATAGGCCTCTATTTTTCTAAGCTCCAGGTACCTATCCAGGAGTCTCTTAAAAGGCCCTATCGTATCCACCTCCACCACCGTCGCCGGCAGCCCATTCCACGCATTCACCACTCTCTGTATATAAAAAAAACTTAACCCTGGCATCTCCTCTGTACCTTCTTCCAAGCATCTTAAACCTGTGCCCTCTCGTGATTCTTGATTCTTGATTAGTCAGAGCGTCAAAGGTTACGAGCAGAAGGCAGGAGGAAGGGTTTGAATGGGACAATAAATCAGCCAGAATAAAATAATAGAGTAAACGCAATGTGCCAACTAGCCTAATTCTGCTCATATTTCTTATGGTCTTATGGTTTTATGAAGAACAATATGCCAAAAGCTCTCTTTACAACTCTTATCTAGCTGTAACACCACTGTCAAGGAATAATGGATTTGTATTCACATATCCCTCTGTTATACTGCACTCCCTAGTGCTTTACCATTCACTGTGTTAGTCTTGCCCATGTTTATCCACCCAAGATGCAACAGCTGACACTTGTCTGTATTAAATTCCATCTGCCAGTTTTTCAGCTGGTCCATATCCCACTGAGAGCCTTCCTCACTGACTACCATGCCACCAATCCAGTAAACCCTTATCATCCAAATCATTAATATAGCTAATATGGGTGACAAATAAACTCTCCTCAGGCTTCCAGCTGGGTACAGCTATCTATTATAACCGAATATGGGTCAGGAATAACATCTTCACCTTGCTGAGAATCAGCACTGATGCACCCCAAGGATGTGCGCTTATCCCACACCTTACTGTTTCTACACCCGTGACTGGGTAGACACAGCTCAAATGCCATCAATAAATTGCTGACGACACAACTGTTGTTGGCAGAATTTCAAATGGTGACGATGAGATAGATCAGCTGGTTGAGTGGTGTCAAAGCAACAACCTTGCGCTCAATGGCAGTAAGACCAAACAATTGATTGTGGACTTCAGAAAGGGTAAGACAAGCCACACACACCTGTTCTCACCAAGGGATCAGAAGTGGAAAGGATGAGCAATTTTGGTATCAACATCCCAGAGATTCTATCCCGGGCCCAATATATCAATGTAGTTGCAAGGAAGGCACGACAACAGCTATATTTCATTAGGAGTTTGAGAATATTTGCTATGTCACCAAAGATACTAGCAATTTCTACAGATGTACTGTGGAGAGCATTGTAACTGGCTGCATCACTGTCAGGTATGTGGGGAGGGCACTGTACAGGATCAAATTAAGCTGCAGAAAGTTATAAACTCAGTCAGCTGCATCATGGGCGCTAGCCTCCCCAGCATCCAGGACATCTTCAAAAAGGTGGCATCCATCATTAAGAACCTCCATCACCTAGGCCATTCCTTCTTCTCATTGCTACATCAGGGCGGAGGTACCAGAGCCTGAAGGCACACACTCAACGATTCAGGAATAGTTTCTTTGTCTCTACCATCAGATTTCTGAATGGACATTGAATCCATGAACACTACTTCACTGTTTTTCTCTTTTTGCACTATTTAATTTAAAAAAAAAAAATTTTTACAGTAGTTTATTTTTAAGATATTTATTGCAATGTACTGCTGCCGCATAACAACAGATTTTACGACATATGCTGATGATACTAAACCTGATTCTGATTCTAAGAATAAAGATCATGCCGCTAAGGTAACTTGACAGAAAAAAGAATGCTAATTGCTTCAAATTAATCTGCTTTTACAAAATGTTTAAGAGGTGACAAATCTACTATTCACATTTTATAGAGAGAAACAGAGGCAAGCAGAGTGAGAGTGGGAAATAGAGTCAGGCAGCAAAAAAGAAAAGAGAGAAGTAGAGGCAGTATCATACAGCATGGAAACAAGCTCTTCAGCCCAAGTGGTCCATCCCAATCAAGATTCTTTTCTATGTTAATCCCTTTTTGCCTGCATTTAATTGATATCCCTAAAATCTGTACAGGGGCAGGAAGGCATGTGCTGGATCTTGCAGGCAAAATTGAATGAAATCCCAAAATACTTTACAGGTATATTAGGAGTAAAATGTGATTAGGGAGAGAATAAGTCTCTTTAAAGATCAGCATGGCCTGTGAATCATCTGTGGAGCCGCAGGAGATGGGTGAGATTTTTAATGACCGGCTCTCATAACTCTTCACTTTTGGGGAAATGGTGAACAGCAAGGATTGAGACAAATGAATTGTGATGTATTGAATCACATACAAATTATAAACAAGGAGGTAATGGAGGCCATAAAGCATGTTGAAATGAATAAATCTCCAGATCCTGATCAAGTATATCCTTGGACCTTGTGGGGGGCTAGGAAAGAGATTGCAGAGGCCATGGCAAAAATATTTGCTTCAGTTTAGTGCCAGCTGATTTTCCAGAAGACTGGAGGTTAGCTAATTTTTTTGTGTTATTTAAGAAGAACAGTAAGGCCAAGCCAGAGAACTGCAGGCCAGTTCATCTGACATCACTGGTAGAGAGATAGGGTTTACCAGCATTTGGATAGTGAGCATGGCCACGTGCATGGGAAATCATATCTGGGAAATCTCTTACAGTATTTTGAAGAGGTAACCAAGAAGTTAGCTAACTGCAGGGTGGTGGACTTAGTGTATAATGAAATTGACAGGGCCATGGATAAGGTCCTGCACAGCAAACTAGTCTGAAAAGTTCAGTGGCTAGGGGTCTAGGAGAGCTCTCTAACTGGATTCATAATTGTCTTGATGGCAGAAGGCAGAATATGATGAACGCATATTCTGGGACTTGGAGCTTTTGATTAGAGATATGCCACAAGGATCAGTGCTGTTGTTTGTTATTCATTTAAAATATTTGGATGAGAATGTACAAGGCGCACCTTTTAATTTTGCAGATAATAAAAATGGGTGGTGTTGTAAACAGTAAAGGTTATCAAAAATTGCAGGAAATTTTGATCAGGTGGATGTGGGCAAAGGAAAATTAAACTGCATTTAGTCCAGATTTTTGAAAAAAATATTAGGGAAACCAGTGTAGACTTGTACAGTGAACAGCAGTGCTCTGTGGAGAGTGTTGCAGAATAAATGAAACTAATGATACAGGTCCATGGTTCCCTGAACAACAACCTCCCACTCAATGTCAGCAAAGCCAAAAAGCAGATTATTGACTGCAGGAGGAGGAAACCAGAGGTCAATTTGCCAGTCATCAGCAGAGGATCAGAGGTGAAGAGGGTTAGTAGCTTTAAATTCCTCAGCTTTATCATTTCAGAGGATCTGTCCTGGTTCCAGTGCATAAGTGCCTTAAGAAACCAGGTAAATGGTAAACTATTAAATTATATGTATAAACCCATTGCAATGGGATCATTTTTTTAAAAAAGTATTGATGAATAATTTAATGGCACTTACATACTGTTATAGGAAAGCAGCATTGTCTGGCATGTTGATCTTCATCAGTCAAAACTGAGCATAAGACTTAGGACATTATATTGCAATTGTAAAAGATGTTGATAAGGCTGTAATTGGAGTATCAATACGGTTTGGATCACCCTGTTATTAAATTGGAAAGAGCACAAAGGAAGTTTATGTGGATGCTACCGGCACTCAAGGGTTTAAGTTATAGGAAGAGATTGGACTAGCTAGGACTTAATTCCTTGAAACATAGGAGAATAAACAGTGACCTTACAGAGATGTACCAAATCATGAGAGGCATAGATCAGATAAATACACTGAAGTTATTTTATTGCAGAGAAAGGAAATCAAAAACTAGAGAGCATAGGTTTAAGATGGGGGGAATGGTATGACTCCACACCCAGACTTTGACCCCCTACAGCGCTTAAAAGCATGCATAGTCGAGCAGCTCAGTTGTTGTCAGACCAAGTATCAGAATGGGGAAGAAATGTGATCTGAGTGACTTTGACCATGGAATGATTGGTAGTGCCAGGTGGGGTAGTTTGAGTATTGTAGAAACTGCTGATCTGGTATTTTCACGCAAAACTGTCTCTAGAGCAGGGGTTCCCAGCCTGGGGTCTACGGACACTTCGTGTATTGGTCCGTGGCATAAAAACGGTTGGGAACCCCCTGCTCTAGAGTTTGCAGAGAATGGTGTAAAAAAACAAAAAAAAAAATCCAGTAAGTGGCAGTTCTGTAAGTGAAAGCACCTTGTTAATGGGAGAGGTCAGAGGAGAATGGCTAGACTGGTTCAAGCTGACAGGAAGGTGACAACAATTCAAATAACCACAAGTTTCAATGGTGGTGTACAGAAGAGCATCTCTGAATGCATAGCATGTCAAGTCTTGAAGTGATTGGGCTTTTGCAGAGGAATGCCGTGAACATGCACTTATTAGGTACAGGAGGTACCTAATAAAGTGGCCACTGAATGTTGCGTAATCTATACTAAGCAATTCAAGGTAAATCCCAATCACTCTCCATTGCCATGTTTTTTTTTAATTCCAATTCCCTTTCAAGCTCTGTACTGCTGTAATCAGCAAATGCAGAAGGCTGTGTCTGTCTGTAACTTTGATTTTATTGCAATTGATAGTGTGCTGCTTCTAATGCAGCAGCCATCCAGATTGGTTTATATTCAGTTAGGTTTGACTGAAGCACAAGTTGAAAACTTGTAAGTTAAAGTTAAACTTTGTCTTTATTTCCATTCAAACATTAGGTTTCGGCATAGTCCAAACTGCTGGTACTTACGAGAGTGGTCCATCCACAGCTGGATTCGACAGTGTCTGAAGCACAAGGCTAGGGACAAGGCCTTACACACCTTAAGAAACCAGGTAAATGGTAAACTATTATATTATCTGTATAAACACATTGCAATAGGATCTTTTTTTTTAAATATGGATGAATAATTTAATCAAATTTTAATGTTAGCAAATGTATATTTTATTCTTTGCCAATTCTGGTGCTAGTCTGAATGCCAAACAATTCATTTCTGAATATTATGATCTAAAAGTAATTCATAGCTCATAATATCAGTATATGGTTTTCAAAATAAATCTCCAAAAGTTGTTTATGGAATTATTGGTGCGAAAAATTGAACCTTTAGTATACTCTATAACTGGAATTTAGCAACATTGTCCTGATAATGTAAGGAAAGCATCAAGCAAACTTTTGAAAATAAGAATCAAATAATATTGCATGTTATCATCTACTCGAGCATCACCACCTCATCTGACTCATGTATTGCAGCTACTGAGTCAGAACTTGTTGCTACCAATTTGCATAAAAACTGTGTGCAATAAAAATTTAATTAGTCATCCTTGGAGCTTTGTTGATGTTGGAATGTCAGAATTTCCATACCATTGGATGTTGTTCCATTTAATACTCCAACACACATTTAGTTCACTTTTTATTTTAAGCTTTTATACTGTGGTTGAATAAATGTTCCAGAGAACTCAGTACATTTAAGTAGAGCACAGGAAGTGAATCTCTGGTGACTTTAGGAAATGGGACTCCAGTGAACTTAAAGGGAGGTCAGGATCTGGTACCTCGAAGTCTGAAAGGAGTGTGAGAACCAAGGCCCTTGTTTATTAAAGAGAGTGTGGATAAAAACACCCAGTGAATCAAATGCAGATTCAATTAGGGTTTTCAAACAAATGGGTAGTAGATTATTAGAGTATTACCACACATAAAAGTATATTTCCAAGGAGTAATGACTTTTTGAGAGGAATATTTATTGAAGTATTTTTACATAACAGTGTAACCATCAGCATTCGGCTAGCGGTATTATTCTAGGGGAAGACAGCCTCCGGCTTGGCCAAACTCGAGAAATCTTGTTTCGGTAGTTGCTTCCCCTGTTATAAATCACTACCATGAAATAACAAACAGTACACAATGAGCAAATAAACAATTGACCTTTATAATTCTTAATTCGACTATAGGGTTAGTAAAGAAAACAGAAAGAAAAAGGGCCTATTTTCATGTAACTGTCTCATGCACAAGTTGGAGTTCACTGTTTTCCTGTCTGTTCATTCCCCATCGATTTCACCTGGACATCATTGACTCCCGACTCCATTTCAAGTCCACTCTGTCCTGCAATCTACAACTTCCCCGTTCTGGCAACTTCTCTCTCCATCTTCCACCAAACAAAAAAACACAAGCGCAAAACCCTCTCTAGGGCGCATTAAAAAAACACCTCTTCTCATTGGCCAGTGCACATTCCAAAGCTCCTGTTATCTCTAGTCATAACCCAAACACTGTGCTGCAGAGAAACCATTACATTAGCAGTGAAACCTTTCCCGGGTCTTTACACTTAATGGTCTGTATAGTACTGGACTCATTCCTGGAAAGAATTGAGATTTATGCAAGCAGGAGAGTAGAACCTTGATACTATCTCAGGACATTCACATTTTGGCAGTAGTGCTGGTGCATCAAAATTTATTCCTCAATAGTCAACTAACACCAATGTTTTTCAGACAGATTTCTCCCAATGTGGATTCTTACATTAATAGTCTTATCTTTGTTACTTGTTTTTGTGATAAAATAACCACTTTGGCAAGAAAAGCTGGAAAGCCAGATGGGATAGAATGAGGTAATCAAGAGTAGATACAGTAGAGTTTCTAATCTTTTAAACTCTGCCATTTATCAATCTCGAGATAACCATAAGATTCAATGGTGAACAGATCACCTTGATATGAATGAATTGTCGATCATTTGCTGTTCTGCTTTGGCAGGAGATTTATAGTAAATGGTACATCCTTGGCCATTGCTTAGAGCTCTGATTCATTTTTATAAAATATCTGTCGATTCTTTATATTGATTGGGATTTAGTGAAGTTATCCCAAAAGAAAAAAACTAAATACTTGTGTTGACTAATGTCTTTCAAAAGGTGAATCTGTTATCTTTCTTGCGGATTCTGGTTTCTATGCCTTTACTTCTGTATTTGATTCCAGGGTTAACTTATCTTTGTTAATTGTCCTTGTCAACCTCATAGACTCTCTAGTGCAGTAAACCAATCCCTATCTTTCAACAATGACTACATGCACACATCTCCCAAAATGAACTATTATGTTATAATTAGCATTGTGAATGTTATCAACTAATTTTATACCAGGAATGCATAATCTAATTCTAGCAACTTCATGGCTACCTTAGATGATGATAGATTACTTAATATATTCCAAATGCTGGAGCTGAAACTTCGTTTATACCAGTTTTTATACAGTTTATACCAAGCTGTGGGGCAAAAATAAGCACACAAGAAATAATAACACAAGAGTCAGCAATAGCGTCCTCAAGTCTCCACCATCCAATACAAATGTGGATGACCTTGTGTTACTGTTTTTCTTCCCTGTGTCCCTTCCACTTTACCCTTGAATGTACTGAAAGTTTGTGAAAAGTTCTCTCATCTGGAGCATTAAGCTAAGGTTTTGTCCCTATTAGAAAAATATGAAATAAGCTAATCTTGAGGAGACATTGCACATCATTTGAGAATTATAAATCCAGCGCATATGACTAATATATGGCAAACTCAAATGAAGATCTGAGCTAATATGTAGTACATTCAGATTTGCCAGAGGGACAGATAAGGCAGCACAATATTGTAAGTGCAACAAATTTTATTTGAGTAAGTGGCTTTTATGGGTAAGGTTCTGACTGTAGGCACCAAATTATCTTTGTTGTATAAAGATTGAAGGTTAATGGAAATCAATTTGAACAGAAAACTGAGCTCAATTTGAAAAGAAACTAAGAAATGGTTAATGTTTCAAAATGCAATGATTAAATTATTAATAAAATAATGGTGCTTATGATGTGCATTTTTAAAATGGAAATTCTTCTCAAACACAAGCCATTAAAATGGAATGGCATGTGCATTTCCATTATTTAAGAGGTAGAAGTAAAGAGAGTGATGGAATGTTATGTATCTGCTTACTTGCTTTTGTAGTATATTCTCCAGTGGTGGGCACAAGGATCTGCTTTTCCAAAAGAAAATTCTTTGGCTTCACCTTCAAAGATAGGTAGTCTGTTTCTGCACATTTTGTAATTGATCTTGGGCTTTGTGAAGCCTTGTTCAAAAAGAGGGTGAGGTCACTTACAGTTATGACTAACAATGATGATTTTGAGGGATAAGTCCATAGATTTTATAACAACTATTTGATTTGAATTCTTGCTCATGACTCTTGTAATTGGAGAGTTGGCATATACTTGTGTCATGGTCCAGCAATGATTGCTATTGCATATGATAATTATATTCATTTTTCTTTTCATATTGTGTTTTAGAATTTGTAAGGTTGTGTACTCCCTTCTTATGCTTGGGCTTCCATGTACAAACGTTTGTACATCCATCTTATGAACTCGAGGTTTTTAAAACCCATTTTGAGTATTTCTTCTCCACTTTGAGCAGTCATCGACCATAGATCCCAGACTCTACGTAGTGGGTAGCACAATACTATTATAGCTCAAGGTTTCCAAGGTGTGAGTTCAATTCCAGCATCCTCTGTAATGGATTTATACATCCTCCTTATGGAATGCTTGGGTTTTCTTTGTGCTCCTGTTTTCTCCCACTGTCTAGTTTGTAAGTTAGTTGGTCGTTGTAAATTGTATTGTGATTAGGCTAGGGTTAAATCAGGGGTTGCTGGGCATTGCAGCTCAAAGAACCAGAAGGATCTGTTGTGCTGTATCCAAATAAAATAAATAAATAAATAAAATTACATGGTGATTACTTCCCGTAGGAGTGCTCAAAATAGTTTGTCTTTTCTGGTTTTGGTCAAGAGAGTGAGAAGGCTTGTACAACATGGTCATTAGGTATATTTCAGATCACAATGTTGTGGGTTTTGGCTTGGCAAGGGATTGATGATGGTTTGCATATCCTTCCAGTGAATCAACTTCCTAGAATCAACTCCTGCCTGAGTAAGGACCTGGACCCACTGCAATCTACCTATCACCTGGCCAATACTAATACATCAGGCTGCTGTTTATTAACTACAGCTCAGTGCTCAACACAATCATTCCCACAATTCTGATCACAAAGCTCTAGAACCTGGGCCTCTCTACCTCCCTCTGCACCTTGAATTCCGCACCAGAAGTCCACAGTCTGTTCAAATTGGAAATAACATCTTCACCTGACTGATAATCAGTACTGGCATACCTCAAGGATATGTGCTTAGACCCCCTACACCTATGACTGTGTGGCTAGGCACAGCTCAAATGCCATCTATAAACTTGTTGACAACACAACTATTACTGGCAGAATTTCAGATGTTGATGGGAAGGCGTAGAGGAACCAAGATAGATTAGCTAGCTGAGTGGTGTGGTTGCAATAACCTTGCTCCAAGCGTCAGTAA
The DNA here is from genome assembly GCF_048418815.1 of Hemitrygon akajei. NCBI lineage: Eukaryota > Metazoa > Chordata > Chondrichthyes > Myliobatiformes > Dasyatidae > Hemitrygon > Hemitrygon akajei. Next base: position 47,679,787 of record NC_133129.1, read on the forward strand.
GACCAAAGATTTGATTGTGGACTTCAGAAAGGGTAAGACAAGGGAACACACACCAGTCTTCCATCAAGGGATCAGAAATGGAAAAGGCATCAAGTTCCTGGGCATCAGCATCTTTGCAGATCTAACTTAGGCCCAATATATTGATGCAGTTACAATGAAGGCATGACAGTGGCTATATCTCTTTAAGAGTTTGAGGAGATTTGGTATGTCCCCAAGGAAACTCACAAATTTCTACACTTAACCTGGAGAATATTCTTAACTGGCTGCATAACTATCTGGTGTGGATGGGGTGGGGGTGGGGGGTGGTTGGCACTGTACAGGATCGAAATGAGCTGCAGAAGTTGTAAACTCAGTCAGCTCCATCATGGGCACTAGCCTCCCCAACATCCAGAACATCTTCAAGGAGCGATGCCACAAAAAAGACAGTGTCCGTTATGAAGAACATCACTCAGGATATGCCCACTTCTAATTGCTATCATCGGTAAAGAGGTACAGGAGCCTGAAGGTGCACACTCAATGATTCAGGAAAAGCTTCTTCCCCACTGCCATCGGATTTCTGAATGGACATTTTACCCACGAGCACGACCTCATTCAACACACACAAAATGCTGGAGGAGCTCAGCTAACCAGGCAACATATGTGGAAAAGAGTACGGTCAACGTTTTGAGCTGAGACTCTTTAGCAGGACTGGAGAGAAAAAAAATATCTTTTTTGTGCTTTTTTTCTCATTTTCTTTTCTCCAGAACTGCTGCAGGGTCTCAGCCCAAAACATTAACTATACTTTCCATAGATGCTGCCTGGCCTGCTGAGTTCCTCCAGCATTTTGTGTGTGTTGCTTGGATTTCCAGAAACTACAGTTTTTCTCTTGTTTGTGAATACTACCTCACTACCTTTTTTGTACAACTTATTTAATTTAACTCTACATATATTTTTGTAGTTGTCATCATCATCATCAATTATGTGACATGTCATAAGGCATATAAGATGTTGGCGATCATATTCTTTGACCATGATTGTTCTTGGCAAATCTTTCTACAGCAGTGGCTTACGATTGCTGCCTTCTGGGCAGTTTCTTAACTAGACATCGGGTGACCCGAGCTATTATAAATACTCTTAAAGATGGTCTGCCTGGCATCAGTGGTTACAAAACCAGGTCTTGTGTTGTGACCCTGATGGGGGAACTAAGCAGGTGCAACACCTTGCCCAAGAGTGACCTACAGGCTAGTGGAGGAAAGGAGCACCTTACGCTTCTTTTGGTAGAGGCGTATCTCCACTCCCCCCCCCCCCCCCCACCCATTCTTATGTATTGCAATGTAGTGCTGCTGCATAACAACATATTTCATGACGTAATTCCAGTGATATAAAACCTGATTCAGATTCTGAATTTGGACAACTTCATGAGGACACTGTTGGTAGTGACTTTTCAGTTATAGATAGTCCAGATCTTGGAAGCATACAGGAGAAGTGTCTCACCATGAATCTTTATCGTTGGAGGGCATTGCAGTGCAGCAGAAAATTCTTTGTGGGTAACCTTTGTCTGTAGCTGTTGAAAATGTCTTGTTAAATATGTTATTATGCCTTTTTAGTAGACTCTTTGAATAATTTTGTCCCCAGCAAAAATCACAATGCTATATGTTCATTTAATGAAATTGACCTTGACAAATGCAATTTAACTTGAGCTAAGATTGCTTCTGACACTGAGGATAACTCCTCTAACAATGAATCAATGCAATCAGAAAGGATTGCCTAGTGTGGTTGTTAGAGTTGAATGTCTTGGGAAAAGTGCTGCTTCATTTGTTTTATTGAAATGCTGCAGACAGTAGTCTGAATTTGGAAGCAGCATGTAATTAAGTTACTGTTGTCACTGGAGTTCTGAGTGCCAGCTACCATTAGAGGCAGGCTGCAACACTGGTTAGCCCAGTGAGCCCTGCAAAGATATTATCCTGCATGTGAATTCTGGGAAGATTTTTAAATCCTAAAGGGACTTGGCAAGATGGATGTGCAAATACTTGGGTGTTCACCTCGACAACAGACTTGACTGGAAAACTAACACCAAGGCTGTTTACAAGAAGGGGATGAGCAGACTCTGTTTTATAAGGAAGCTGAGATCCTTCAATGTGTGCAGCAGGATGTTGGAGATCTTTTACCAGTCTGTTGTAGCGAGTACTGTCTTCTTTGCGGCTTTATGTTGAGCGAGCAGCATCCGAGCTGGTGATGCACAAAGACTAAATAATCATCAGAAAGGCTGGATCCATCCTTGGCTACAACTCGGACTCTTTTGAGTTAGTGGTGGAAAGGAGGTCACTAAACATACTGTTATCCATAATGGACAATCAGCCACATCGTCTCAAGGACCTACAGAATAAGCTCTGGAACACCCTTATGAACAGGCTCAATCAGCTCCACTGTTACGAGTATCGTTACAGAAAATCTTTCCTACCAGATGCAATAATCATATAACCATATAACAATTACAGCACGGAAACAAGCTATCTCAGCCCTTCTAGTCTGTGCTGAATCCTTACTCTCACCTAGTCCCACTGGCCCGCACTCAGCCTGTAACCCTCCATTCCTTTCCTGTCCATCTACTTATCCAATTTTACTTTAAGTGACAATATCAAGCCTGCCTCTACCACTTCTACTGGAAGCTCATTCCACACAGCTACCACTCTCTGAGTAAAGAAATTCCCCCTCGTGTTACCCTTAAACTTTTGCCCCCTAACTATATAACTATATAACAATTACAGCACAGAAACAGGCCATCTCGGCCCTTCTCAACTCTCAATTCATGTCCTCTTGTTTGAATCTCCCCTACTCTCAATGGAAAAAGCCTATCCACGTCAACTCTATCTATCCCCCTCATAAATTTAAATACCTCTATCAAGTCCCCCCTCAACCTTCTACGCTCCAAAGAATAAAGACCTAACTTGTTCAACCTTTCCCTGTAACTTAGGTGCTGAAACCCAGGTAACATTCTAGTAAATCTTCTCTGTACTCTCTCTATTTTGTTGACATCTTTCCTATAATTCGGTGACCAGAACTGTACACAATACTCCAAATTCGGCCTTACCAATGCCTTGTACAATTTTAACATTACATCCCAACTCCTATACTGAATGCTCTGATTTATAAAGGCCAGCATACCAAAAGCTTTCTTCACTACCCTATCCATATGAGATTCCACCTTCAGGGAACTATTTACCATGTATGACCTATTTGGATTATTCCTATTAAAATGTAGCACCTCACACTTACCAGCATTAAACTCCATCTGCCATTGTTCAGCCCACTCTTCTAACTGGCCTAAATCCCTCTGCAAGCTTTGAAAACCTACTTCAGTGTGTATCCACAACGCCACCTACCTTAGTATCATCTGCATACTTACTAATCCAATTTACCACCCCATCATCCAGATCATAATACAACAGTTCATCTCTGCACAACAAGAGAACAAACATCATAGCATAATGGTCTTTGTTTTATTATTTCGTACATTATTATTGCACGGTATTGCACATTGGTAAATTATTAATGTGTATATTCTGTATTTTATTCTTAGTTAATATTCTTATTTATTATTATTGCAAAGTGTGTTTTTAAATGTTTCTGCTGTAACTAATTTCTCACTCAGGATCAATTAAATACTTATTATTAAAATGTTATTTTTTCTTGTGGAAGAATCTCAAATGAAGAGTCGCTGTTTAAAAATAAGTGTTCACTTTGAAAATGAGATTTTCTTCACTTTGGGTCACGGAGATTTCAAACTGCTACCGTAAAGGAAGAGTCTCTGGATATTTTTAAAGCCAGAGATACCCGCAAATATATGAATTAGGAAAAGAGTAGGGCGCATCACCCTTCAAGTCTGATTTGTGCTTAAAGGAGATGGTGACTGATCTGCCTGTAAGCTTAACTCTGCAATTCCATCTAATTGTGATAAACCATTATCCACTGTCATCTCAGGCATCTGTTTACCTGCTATGCAAGGAGCTAAAGAATATCATGGTGAAACAAGAATAAAGAATAGGGAAAAATATTCAATAGTTCTGTTTCCACTGTCCTTTGAGGAAGAGTATTTGGTAAATTGGTTTATTATTGTCACTTGAACTGAGATACATTGAACAATTTTGTTTTGCATCCTTATGAAGAATAAGGTATTACTGTTACAGAGAGAGTACATTGCAGCAGACAATGAGGTGCAAGATACAGTCAATTGTGTTGTCAAGAGCCCATCTTAGGGTACAAGAGGTCTATTCACTAATCTTATAACAGCAGATAGAAGGTGACCTTGAGTCTGGAGGTGAGTGCTTTCAGACTTTCATATTTTCTGCACAATGTGAAGAGGGAAAAAAGAGAAAACATCCAGAATGAGAGGGGCTTTTGATTAAGTTGGCTGCTTTACTGAGGCAGCAAAGAGTATAGACAGAGTCCAGAATCAGAATCAGATTTAATATCACTGGCGTATGTTGTGAAGTTTGTTATTTTGCAACAGCAGAATTACAGTAAGTATATACTGTATAAAAAATAAATAAGTAGTTCATAGAAAGAGGGGAAAATGTGAAGTAGTGTTCAGGGTTTGTTGTACATTCCCAAAGATCTGATGGCGGAGGGGAAGAAACTGTTCCTGAAACATTGAGTGTGTGCCTTCAAGCTCCTGAACCACCTACTTGATGGTAGCAATGAGGAGAGGGCATGTCCTGAGAGATGAATACTACCTCTTTGAGACATCGTCTTTTGAAGATGCCCTCGGTGTTTGCAGAGGTTAGTGCCCATGATGGAGCTGGCTGAGTTTACAACTTTCTGCAGCTTTTTCCAATGCTGTGCAGTGGCCCCTCCATACCATTCGGTAATGCAACCAGTTAGAATGCTCTCCATGGTACATCCGTAGAAATTTGCAAGCATCTTTATTAACATAGCAAGTCTCCTCAAATTCCAAATGAAATATGGCCGCTGTTGTGCCTTCTTTGGGCTCTGGATAGATCTTCATAGATGATGATGCCCAGGAACTTAAAGCTGCTCACCCTTCCTGTTATTGATCCCTCAGTGTAGACAGGTGTGTGTTCCCTTGACTTCCCCTTTCTGAAGTCCACAATCAATTCTTTGGTCTTACTGATGTTGAGTGCAAGGTTGTTGTTGCAACAACATTCAACCAGCTGATCTATCTTGCTCCTGTACACCACCTTATCACCATCTGAAATTCGGCCAACAGTAGTGTCTGCAAATTTATAGGTGACTTTTGAGCTGTGCCGAGCCACACAGCTGTAGATGTACAGAGAGGAGAGCAGTGGGCTAAGCACACTGCTTAGGTGCATCAGTGTTTTGTCAACAAGGAGGAGATGTTATTACTGATCCACATAGACAGTGGTCACCTGGTGAGGAAATCAAGTATCCAGTTGCAGAGGGGAGTTCAGAGGCCGACAGTTTGGAGATTGGAGGATTAGAACAGTGGGTATAATTGTGTTGAATGCTGTGCTGTAATCAGTAAACTGTTGCCTAATGTAGATACTGCTATTGTTTAAGTGATCCAATGTGGAGTGCAGAGCCAGTGAGATTGCATTTACTGTAAACTTACTGTGGTGATAGGCAATCTGCAGAAGGTTCACATCCTTGCTTAAGCAGGAATTGATTCTACCCATGACCAACCTCTCAAGGCACTTCATCACAGTAGATATAAATGCCACTGGGCGATAGTATTTGAGGCAGCTCACTCTGCTCTTCTTGAGCAGTGGTATGATTGTCAGCCTTTTGAACCAGGTGGGAACCTCCAACTGCAGTAGTAAGAGATTGAAAATGTCCTTGAACATTCCCACCATTTAGTTGGCACAGGCTTTCAGAGCCCTACCAGGTACACCATCAGGGCCTGAAGCCTTGCAAGGGTTCATCCTCTTGAAAGATGTTTTAAAGTCAGCTTTCAAGACAAAGACAAATCTCAACAGATGTTGCAGAGATTTACACAGGTGTAGTTTTATACTTAATGCATAAAAGGCATTGAGCTCATCTGGGAGTGAAGCATCAAAGTCATTCATGGTGTTATGTTTTGCTTTGTAAGAAGTAATGGCCTTCAAACCCTGCCAGAGCTGACATGCGTCAGATTCCGTCTTTAACTACAAGTGGAATTTTTTTTTTGCTTTTAAAGTAGTCTTCTGTAGGCTGTACCTGAAATTACTGTGTAATTCTGGATCACCAGTGTTGAATGCCACAGATCTAGCCTTCAGCAGACTACGAATCTCCTGGTTCATCCATGGCTTTTGGTTTGGATATGTCTGGAGGTACACACTCATCCACACAGGTCATGATGAAGTCAGTGACAACTGTGGCATGTTCATTCAGATTCAAAGATTATTGAACCTGAGTATTGCCTGGTCAAGCTACTCAAAGTGGTCCTGTAAATGCTACTCTGTGTCCCTTGACAATACCTTCTTGGTCCTCACCACTGGTGCTGCAGTCTTTAGTTTCTGCTTGTATGCTGGGAGTAGAAGTACAGCCAGTTTATCAGACTTTCCAGGTGTGGCCATGGGATGACACAGTTAGCATTTCTGATGGTTGTACAACAGTGGTCAACTGTGCTGGCTCCTCTAATTCCATGGGTAATATGTTGGTGGCAGTTGTTCAGAAATTTCTTCAAGCTGGCCTGGTTGAAATGATCCCTGCAATGATTAGGAAGGCATCAGGGTACACAGTTTTGTGCCTGCTGATTACGGTGCTCAGCTCCTCCTGACGTTGGCCTGAGGTGGACTGTACACTTGTATCAGGATGATGGCAGAAAACTCCCTCAGCAGATAAAAAGGATCAAATGCGACTGCTAGATCCATACTAGAGAAGCTGGTTTTCGTGATGTTCCAAAGACTCATGATCCTCTTGTTTTATATGAGTGCTTCATATTTTTCAGAAGTAACACCTAGTTTGAGATTCTCCATTTAGGAACATAAGAAACTGAAGTAGAAGTTGACTAATTTATGCCTACTGCACCCTTCAAGATCATGGCTGATGCTCCTGCCCAATGTCATTCCAAAAATACTACCTCTTTGTTCCAAATGGGGTTTATCTGTCCTAATAACTCCTTTTGTGATATACAATTTTGAAGAATGAAGCCCTAGACAATTTGGCACAGTGGTGATGTAATATAAAAACAAATTGTTGTTCTGTTGTATCCTATATTAAATTAAAGAAAGATATTCAATGGACATAATGAATCTTTAAGGAGGAAAAAAAAAGTCAAAGGTATTCTGCTTTTGACATTGAAGATTTTATTGTCCTCTTGTAAATCCATAATTTGCAAATCTGTTTGCAGGTACAATATGGAATATTTCCAGATAACTTCACAGCAAATTTACTGATGGATTCTTTCATCAAGGAGGGAGACTTTACAAGTAAGCAAGAAAAGTTGATTGAGAATAAATGTATAGAATTGTAGAGTCATAAAGCATTACAGCACTGAAACTGGCCCTTTGGCCCATCTAGTCTATGCTGAACTGTTATTCTGCCCAGTCCTATTGATCCACACCAGGACTATAGTCTTCCATATCCCTTCCATCCATGTACTATTGAAACTACTCTTAAATGTTGCAATTAAACTCTCATCCGCCTCTTCCACACTTGCACCACCCTCTGATTGAAGACATTTCTCCTCAGGTTCCCGCTAAATACTTCTCCTTTCTCCCTTAACCTATGATCTTTAGTTCTTGTCTCACACAAACCTTGGGAATTAAGTCCTAACCTATTTAACCTTTTCCTATAACTCAGTTCCTCAAGTCCCAGCAACATTCTTGTAAATTTTCTCTGCACTCTTTCAATCTTATTGATATCTTTCAATTAGGTAGGTGACCAAAACTGTACACAATATTCCAAATTTGGTCTCACCAACGTCTTATACAACTTGAATGCAACATTCCAACTCCTGTACTCAGTACCTTGATTTATGAAGCCCAATTAGCCAAAAGCTCTCTTTATGACCCTCTCTACCTGTGTTGCCACTTTCAAGGAATTATGGGTCTTTATTTCCAGATATACAACAATTGTTGAGTTTAAGGAAAAGTACTGCCAATTTTTTTGTCTATTTTTATTGCACACAAATTTTATAAATGTGCTAAAATGTAACTTTGAAATTAAATAACATCATTATGGTATATTCCTACCATTGAAAAGCCATGTGTTCAAGTAATTAAGTGTCAAATCACTAATAGGCACACTTCCAAATATTCCCTTCCATTGGAGAGAGGTACAATGAGTTCCTCTCTCATAGTCTTGTACTGGTTTAGATCGAGTAGCCATTTTGGAATTTTTGTCTCTGGGATGTTTTCCTATTTGGATGATGATATTGCCCTACAGTGTCAATGTCTTAGTTCCTGGTGGTAGACTTATTAATCATGGTCGTCGTCATGGTGTATGAAACACACATAAAATGCTGGAGGAGCTCAGCAGGCCAGGCATTATCTATGAACAAAAGAACAGTTGACGTCCTTTGGCAGGGCTGGAGAAAAAAAGGAGTATACTGAAAAGATGGGGGAGGGGAGAGAGAGAGAGAAACACAAGGTAATAGGTGAAACCGGGAGCGGTGGAATGAAGTAAAGAGCTGCAAAGTTGATTGGTGAAAGAGGGATACAGGGCTGGAGATGGGGAAGTGTGATAGGAAAGGACAGAAGGCCATGGAAGAAAGAAGAGGGGGGAGGAGCACCCTAGGGAGGCGATGGTTAGGCAAGGAGATAAGGTGAGAGAGGGAAAGAAGATAGAGAATGGTGAAAGGGTGGGGTGCCATTACCGGAAGTTCGAGAAATCGATGTTCCTGCCATCAGATTGGAGATAGATAAAGATTTGATAGAGCAAGCTGCTGTTTCACATTTTTTAAATTTGTGTCTGAGGCGGCCCCCACCTAGTTCTATCCTTTTGGTCAACTAGGTTAATATATTGCAAGGTCCTATCAGGAAGACTTAAACATTTTTCCTTCATTTTTTCTTGAAAACAAATTTAATGTGGTTGATTGTCATCCTCCTTTTCATCTAAATTGAATAATCTAAATATACACTCAGTGGCCATTTTATTAGGTCCCCCTGTACATAATAAAGTCACCACTGAGTGGATGTTTGTAGTCTAATGATGCTTTACTATTGCCCATCCATTTCAAGGTTTGACATTCTGTGCATTCTGAAGTGCTCTTCTGCACACCACTATTGTAACACGTGTGTGGCGACCCACTTTCTGCCCAGGCGAACCGGCTCACAATAGTCAGCACGCAGGGGGAGACTTTGGTAATGCACCTCTGACGTCATTTCCGCCCGGAGAGGGCGGGCGCTAGGGATTAAATGCCAGCGCTGCGAAGTTTGAATAAACTAGTCTCCAAACGACTTACCGACTGCGTGTCGTTATTTCAGCGCTGTGTGTAGCATATCGCTACACGTGTTTATTTGAGTTACTTTTGTCTTCCTGTCCGCTTGAACCAGTCTGGCCATTCTCCTCTGAACTCTCTCATTAACAGGGCGTTTTCAGTCATTGGATGTATTTTTGTTTTTCACACCATTCTCTGTAAACTCTAGAGACTGTTGTGCCTGAAAATCCCAGATCAGCAGTTTCTGAGAAACTCAAGCCACCTGTCTGGCACCGACAATCATTCCATGGTCAATTTCACTTGGATCACATTTCTTCCTCATTCTGATGTTTGGTCTGAACAACAACTGAACCTCTTGATCATGTCCGCATATTTTTATGCATTGGGTTGCTGCTGCATGCTTGACTGATTAGATATGTGCATTAATGAGCAGGTGTACCTAATGAGGTGGCCACTGAGTGTATGTCTTTGCAGTTAGTTGTATCTTGCAGCTACCCAACCAATCAAATATTCATGAAAGTTACTTGTCTGAAGATAATGACATTTTTAGTGAGCCATGTGCAAGTTTCCCATTTTTTAAATGGACCTTAATGGTTCTGAGCCATTTTTTTTTACCTGCACCATTGCTGTAATTGGTTTCCTTTGCACAAAAAAAACTGGAAATCTGATTGCAATATCTATAATGAGACACCCTCATTAGGCAAAGTTAGTCATTGAGAATCACAAAACATTTCCATTGTCATTTTAGTATTTAATGACTGTAGTGTATTTATAATGTTCTTTTATTGTGTATGTGTGTGTCTGTAATCAGTAAAATGCAAAAGAAATGCATTATGCTTCAATTAAAAATATTTTGCATCTAAGTTGACTGAGAATGACACAGAAAGCTGCTGTTGTCTTTCCAGATGCCCTTTCTGTTGTCAATGAACTGATGCTCCAGGAAATGTTTGATGAGAAATGCACGCAGCTTCTTTCCCTCTACGTTCTGTATAAATATCTGCACGCTAAACCAGAACTGAAGGTAAAATAAATTGAAATTTCTCTTTCTATGCAAAATTACATACTATTTCTTACTACGTGGTTGACATGGATGACAGGTTAAACAGGAATTTATGTTCGACCTTGAGAATTTAAATTCTGCACGTCTCCGCTTTCATTAATAAATTACATTTTGGCTGATATATGAAAATGTATTAAATCTTCTGTATGCCTTTGTAATCTTGCATAAAATGGAAGATGACATGCTCAAAGAGAAGCCAGATAAGCACATGAGAGAAAACAGAACAGAACAGAGATAGGCTTAGTTGAAGAAAAGTTGGGAGGAGGGTTGTAACTAGTGAATGGAGGCATGATTAAGTTAAACCAAGTGCCCTGTTTCTATGCTTTACTGAGATAACTGAGACCATTGCCTTGGTAAAATAAAAACAAACTGGAATTTGAGAGATGGTGAAAAAAATTCACTTTGTGACAAACTATTTTCATTGAAAGCATTTGTTTAAAAAATCCATCAACATCCATATATGTTTTTAAAAAGCAAACACGAGGAAATCTGCAGATGCTGGAAATTCAAGCAGCACACACAAAATGCTGGTGGAACGCAGCAGGCCAGGCAGCATCTATAGGAAGAAGCACTGTCGACGTTTCGGGCCGAGACCCTTCGTCAGGACTAACTGAAAGGAAAGATAGCAAGAGATTTGAAAGTAAGAGGGAGAGGGGGAAATGCAAAATGATAGGAGAAGACCGGAGGGAGTGGGGTGAAGCTAAGAGTTGGAAAGGTGATTGGCAAAAGGGGTACAAAGCTGGAGAAGGGAAAGGATCATGGGACGGGAGGCCTAGCGAGAAAGAAAAGGGGGGGGGGGGGAGCACCAGAGGGAGATGGAGAACAGGCAGAGTGATGGAAAGAGAGAGAACAAAAAGGAGGGAATAAATAAATCAGGGATGGGGTAAGAAGGGGAAGAGGTGCATTAACGGAAGTTATAGAAGTCAATGTTCATGCCATCAGGTTGGAGGCTACCCAGACAGTATATAAGGTGTTGTTCCTCCAACCTGAGTGTGGCTTCATCTTGACAGTAGAGGAGGCCATGGCAAAAGGTCTCGGCCCGAAAACGTCGACAGTGCTTCTTCTTATAGGTGCTGCCTGGCCTGCTGTGTTCCACCAACATTTTGTGTGTGTTCCATATATATTTTAATTATTTTAGTCATGGGTCTCCTGCTTGAAAATCCAAGCACGTAATCAGTATATGGAGTGTGGGCTGTAGTAAATAGGGGCCCTGTAACTTTCAATCGAGCAAGGGAGGAAGGTGGTGAATTTTGAAGGCTGTAATTGATGGTCAATTTAGGGGAACAAGTGGTGAGTTTGGGTTTGTGTGTGATCAGATGTGACAAGGGTTTCTTTGGGTGACTGAGGTCAGGAAGTTGGAGTATGGAAGGAGGCAGTCAGGCACTGGTCACATATGGTAGACATTGAGCATGGGGTTGAGTGATGTAGGGAAAAAATTAGCTGAATGGATTTGAAGGAAAGCTCAGTTTGTGTTCCCAGTGCCTGATTAGGACCTGCTTATGGAAGCCTCCTTTGAGCTGCACAACTGCCGAGTGGATGATGCTGTTAAAACCTGGTACGCAAAGACAAATGTGCTTTAGAATAAGTGAACAAATTTCTTACAGTAAAAAAACAAGCTGTAATGGAGATTGCAGTATTACCTGTGTATCCGATAAAGAAATAAACTGTTCCACACAAGCAGGATTTGTGACAGGAATTTCCAGATTGGCACAATTTTGTTACCGAATTTTAGTTGTATTCTACTCGAAAGTTTTGAGCCAAATTTAAAAGGAGGATATTAGCAGCATCTGATTGAATTACTGGACCACTATATACAAAGGTTTCATAAATTGGAAAAGGTAGTTTTGCAGTTCTTATACTGATGAGCTTCAGATCTGTATCCGAACTCGGGCATTTTGATTATTATCGGTATTATAGGTAAAATTCTGGATTGATTGACTTTAAAAACCTTAGTCTGCAATCTTGAAGGTTGTGTAAACAAGCTTAAATGCATTTTGCACATTGCCCTAGTATTTGTCAGTCTCATCTACTAGTTCTAATATTTTTGTACTTATGATCCTGAAATAGAGCTGTGCTCCTCGGAGCATTACTCCATAATTCATTATGGTGTGAAAGCAAGCAGTAAGTAGCATAATCAAAATTAAAATCTCTCGTTGTTCTCTTCATGCAATGATGATGGTACTTTTTACTTTGTGCGTGGACAGATTAATACTGACAGATTTATTAGATTTGAAAGGCAAACAAGGAAGAATAGATCCCTCTCTAAAATGTGTTACATTTTTATTGGTTTTGTTTCAATTATGGATCTATTTTAATAATTCCCCTTGTTCAAATGTAATATATATTATTGCTACAGGACATTTGCTGGCTGAAATGTCTCAGATATTATTATAGAAGATGAACTAAAGAGTTCAGGGTTTCAATAAAAATTCTGATTCTTGAGTGTGCATTTTTGTGAATTTCTTTGTAGGGCAAGGCTTGGATTACAATCAAAATAATAGCAAATTAAGTTATATAAATCTTTCCAACCACTGATTTTGTTACCAGGCAAAAGCAATTGGCAACACCTCACTTTTGACGGTATGTATAACAAAAATCTAAAGAAACTTTGTAGCAAATTTAAATTTCAATGAGACTTGAAGAGCTACTGCTTCAGACAAGCCAGTGTTTGTGTGGAACAAGCTCTCAGAGGAGGAAATGGTAGAAGAAGACATCCTACACAGTCAAGAAAGCTCACTAACAGCCATATTTCCTGACAAGCCTAAAGAGAGTTGGACTGTGTGTAGAGTACATCCACACTCAACATCATTCCATGATGTGCAATAGGGAGTAGCCCAACATACTGCATCACTGGTTTCAAAAATTGCACTGCGGCAGGCAGGAAGGCTTTACAATAAGAAGTTAAAGCTGCCTAACACATCATTGGCACCAGCCTACACACCATCAAGGACATATGGTGCTGTAAAAAGGCCAGTAACATCATGAAGGATCCCACCTACCCTGCTCGTGGACTGTTTGTCACACTCCCATCCGGGAGGAAGCTATATAGCATCCATGCCAGGACTACTAAACTCAAAAACGGTTACTTTCCTCCAGCACTAAGACTGATCAACACCACAACCCACTAACCCACCCTTCCACGCCCCCAATCACTAGTACTGTATTATTTTCTGTCATTCACGTTAAGTACAGATACTCCTGTGCTTTGTATCACTTTATGGATATACGATCAATCTATGTGTATAATCTTTCTTGTGTATTTATATTGTGTTTTATTATTATTATTGTGTTCTTTATCTTTTGTGGGTCTTTTTTTGTGCTGCATCAGATCTGGAGTAATAATTATTTCGTTCTCCTTTACACTTCTGTACAGGAAATGACATTAAACAATCTTGAATTACAATGCTTAACAGACATTGGATAGGCACATGGATAGAGAAGGTTTAGAAGAATATGAGCCATACATAGACTATCTCAGGTAGGCAACTTGGTCAGCAGGGGCAATTTGGGCTGAAGGGCCTGATTCCAAGATTTACAGTATAATTCCAGCACTCTAAATAAAATAACAGACAGACAGACAGACAGTCATACGTTAATGATCCCAAGGGAAATTGGGTTTCGTTACAGCCGCACCAACCAAGACTAGTGAAGAAATATAGCAATATAAAGCCATAAATAATTAAATAATAATAAGTTAATCATGCCAAGTGGAAATAAGTCCAGGACCATCCTATTGGCTCAGGGTGTCTGACACTCCGAGGGAGGAGTTGTAAAGTTTGATGGCCACAGGTAGGAATGACTTCCTATGACGCTCAGTGTTACATAGAAAATAGGTGCGTGAGAAGGCCATTCGGCCCTTCAAGCCTGCACCGCCATTCAGTATGATCATGGCTGATCATCCAACTCAGAACCCTACATCTCGGTGGAATGAGTCTTTGGCTAAATGTACTCCTGTGCCTAACCAGTACATTATGGAGTGGATGGGAGTCATTGTCCGAGGTGGCATGCAACTTAGACAGCATCCTCTTTTCAGACACTACTGTCAGACAGTCCAGTTCCCACCCCCCACCCCCCCCCACAACATCACTGGCCTTACGAATGAGTTTGTTAATTCTGTTGGTGTCTGCTACCCTCAGCCTGCTGCCCCAGCACACAACAGCAAACATGATAGCACTGGCCACCACACACTCGTAGAACATCCTCAGCATCGTCCGGCAGATGTTAAAGGACCTCAGTCTCCTCAGGAAATAGAGATGGCTCTGACCCTTCTTGTAGACAGCCTCAGTGTTCCTTGACCAGTCCAGTTTATTGTCAGTTCGTATCCCCAGGTATTTGTAATCCTCCACCATGTCCACACTGACCTCTTGGATGGAAACAGGGGTGACCGGTGCCTTAGCCCTCCTCAGGTCCACCACCAGCTCCTTAGTCTTTTTCACATTAAGCTGCAGATGATTCTGCTTGCACCATGTGACAAAGTTTCCCACCGTAGCCCTGTACTCAGCCTCATCTCCCTTGCTGATGCATCCAACTATGGCAGAGTCATCAGAAAACTTCTGGAGGTGGCAAGACTCTCTACAGTAGTTGAAGTCCGAGGTGTAGATGGTGAAGAGAAAGGGAGACAGGACAGTCCCCTGTGGAGCCCAGTGCTGCTGACCACTCTGTCTGATACACAGTGTTGCAAGCGCACGTACTGTGGTCTGCCAGTCAGGTAATCAATAATCCATGACACCAGGGAAGCATCCACCTGCATCACTGTCAGCTTCTCACCCAGCAGAGCAGGTTGGATGGTGTTGAACACACTGGAGAAGTCAAAAAACATGACCCTCACAGTGCTTGCCAGCTTGTCCAGGTGGGCGTAGACACGGTTCAACAGGTAGACGATGGCATCCTCAACTCCTAGTCGGGACTGATAGGCGAACTGGAGGGGGTCTAAGTGTGGCCTAACCATAGGCTGGAGCTACTCTAGAACAAGTCTCATCAGGGTCTTCATGATGTGGGACGTCAGTGCCACCGGTCTGTAGTCATTGGAGCCACTGGGACGCGGCGTCTTCGGTACAGGAACGAGGCAGGACATCTTCCACAGCACAGGAACCCTCTGGAGACTCAGGCTCAGGTTGAAGACATGGTGAAGTACTCCAAATAGCTGGGGGGCACAGGCTTTGAGCACCCTGGGGCTGACACCATCCAGGCCTGCAGCCTTGTTTGGGTGGAGATGTTTCAGCTGTCTTCTCACCTGTTCAGCTGTGAAGCCCACTGTGGTGGTTTCAGTTGTGGGAGGGGTGTAGTCGCGAGAGCAGGGTGGGGAGCTGTGAGGAGGGGTAGGAGGGGAGAGTGGAGTATGTGTTGGTTGGGGGCCGACAACAGATGAATCGTGTGGGATGGGCAGGGGCCACAGTGTCAAATCTATTGAAGAACAGGTTAAGTTCATTGGCCCTGTCCACACTGCTCTCAGCTCCTCTGTTGCTAGTTTGCCGGAACCCAGTGATGGTCCTCATCCCACTCCAGACCTCTCTCATGTTGTTCTGCTGGAGTTTCCACTCAAGCTTCCTCCTATATCTGTCTTTAACCTCCCTGATCTTGGTTTTCAGGTCCCTCTGTATTGTCCTCAGCTCCTCCCTATTTCCATCTTTAAACACCCTCTTTTTAGCGTTCAGGATGTCCTTAATGTCCTTTGTTACCCATGGCTTGCTATTTGAATAACAAAGGACAGTTCTTGCCGGAACATTGCAGTCCACACAGAAGTTGATGTAACCAGTGATGCACTCTGTGTTGCAAGCGCACGTACTGTGGTCTGCCAGTCAGATAAACAATAATCCATGACACCAGGGAAGCATCCACCTGCATCACTGTCAGCTTCTCACCCAGCAGAGCAGGTCGGATGGTGTTGAACACACTGGAGAAGTCAAAAAACATGACCCTCACAGTGCTTGCCGGCTTGTATCAATGTCCTCTCCATGTGGCTCACAGAGTGCCTGCCAGTCTGTTGCCTCAAAACAATCCTGGAGTGCCTCATAAGCCTCCCCTGACCATTTCCTCACTGACCTGGAGGTTGCAGGTTTACTCTTCACCAGAGGCACATAGCAGGGTTTGAGATGCACCAGGTTGTGATCTGACCTTCCCACTGGGGTAGGGGAGAGGAGCTGTATGCATCCTTAACATTAGCATACATCAAGGCCAGGGTCCTCAGGCAAGATAAACTGGAATTAGAAAGTTTTGGTTTCTCATCATACTTTCTTTTTATTCTCTAGATCTTTGCATTTCAGTTCATTTTTGTGTCTGATTATATGTGGAAGATATTAGCAAACAGATTGTCTTTTTCTGTCATTGGAGGATTATCTTGGGTAACCTTAAATGAAAAGCATGTTCCAAGAACAAATCGACACACACAGCATGCTGGAGGAACTCAGCAGTATTATTCTGCCTAATAGTTGAATATTTATGCATTGTCGACTAAATTTGTAATTTAGATTCTTTGCAACCAGTTTTTGGTGATAATAAAAATATGTAAAAAGCATATTAAAATCCTTACCTATTAAGTTTCTTTTGTGTGCATGGTCATTGTTTCATTATAATAACAATGGTGCCTGACTGTCACCAATCAAGATGAGTTTACTGAATTACGAACCTTTTTAATAATTCATTAAACACCACACAGCTTCTAAGTTTGTAAAATTGCTACAGAAATTTATATGCTGCCTGATCAGTTAAGTGTTTGCAACAATTTGATTTATAGATTCCTTGATTATCATTAATCTCACTTGTAGTTTTTGTTTTGAAGTTGCGTATAATTTTTCTGCTAATCTCATAACTCATCCGTGGAAGCAGGATGAGATTTTGTATATCACATTTTAGTATTTTTGAAATTACTTTCATTGAAAGTTAATAATTAAAATGTAAAGCTGTTTTAAGATAATTTGAAGGTATAGAGGTTTCCTTGGCTGTGACTTCCTCTGATTCATGATGACTCATCTTGGCCTTATACTGTGCCATGATGTCAGTTTGAAGATTTAGTGAGCTCAGTATTGCCAAATCAATAGGCTAAGTGTGATTTATTACACAGTTCCATAACTGGTGTATAGCATATTCAAACTACAGATGTCTCCTCTGCAAGATAGCTTCCATTTTCATATTATAATAGTACATTTAGGCCACATTCCACACTCTGAATTTTCAAATATCAATTGTACACAACCTGCATCATTGGAATTGTGTAATGGAGTTCCATAGTTATTTTCCAACTAATTCCCATCTGAATTTCACTCAGAGGCCATTGATAGACCTGAGAACATTTCAATCAGTTTTTTCATTTATGTGGGTTACTTGGTACTTTTAAGTTGCTTGCAAGGTATTTTTTTCTTCTGCATGGATAGGAGTGCTTAGTGAGCATACAAAATATTCCTTTGAGCAAACTTAAGTGGTAATTATTAGTTTTGAGGATGCCAAAAACTGAAGTTTTGAACTGAGTAGAACTCTCTACAAAGGACTGTGAGAACAGCTGAGAGGATTATAAGAGTCTTCCTATCATCCATTGGGGACATTTAACTAGAGTGCTGCATACAAGGGCCCTTAGTATTATTAAGGATCTCACTAATCCATCCAGCATCCTCTTTAATTTTCTACTCAGGCTGGAGACTCCAATGTATAAAAACAAGAACGGTCAGATGGGAAACGTTTTCTTCCCTCAGGCCATTAAACTTTTGAACTCCCTGCCACATTGCCTTCAAAGTGTCACTGGTTAATCTGTTCTATAGCTTACAATATTTCATTTGTGAACTTTAATTTGTTATATATGAGTGATTCATCTATAGATTTTATCTTTACCTTCATAATTTACTCTGTCACGTGTGTTACATGGACTGCTGTGCTTTACACCCTGGTTCAGAGAAACATCTTGTTTCTATATAGATTGTATACAGAAATATAGTTAAATGACTGCAAACTTGACTTGATTAGTGATGTGAGCATGATGTAAGAAAACTTAAAATTTTATTTTTGTTGACCCAGCCAAATTCTAACCATTTGATGAGCAAAATATTTCACTTTCAATATACATATTTCCAAATGCAATGCTGATTTTTGTGTCAAATTTTGTATTTTCTAGTTGGAAGATGAACGAAATATTGGTGCATCATTGTTTTTGCTTGGGCTGAAGCAGAACAACACAGTTGGTTTTAGCTCTCGGCTTTTGGGTCTTGCGTTCATTGGTATGTTTCTTGTAACTTTTTATTTCAGTATATCTAATGAGGAATATAAAACCAACTCTATTATCCATGAGAGTTGGGCACTCACTTCCTGCAGATAACAAAAAATGTAGATAGCACTAAAATCCTTTCTGTTGTTTGTATTACACCTGCTCAATAAACATAAATGTATCCTATAATGTTCCATGTGCAGTAACAAGACATTAAATACCTCAAAGAAAAATATGTTAGTTAACAAACATTTGAAGTACCAGATTTTGAAATCTCAAAGTGCAACTGTGTCAATAACGTACTACTTTTAGAACAGTGCACAGAAGGGAACAATGGTCTGAAAACTGATCACTTATACTGACGATGATTGTTTCTCAAAGTTTACATGTCTACTAGATAGATGTGTTTTAAAATAAAATGATGGGATCTGGAACCAACCTCGGATCTAAGAATAGCAAATCAGATAATGATAACTAAGTGTATATTGCTTTGAACTCTAAAGAAATCTATCTGTAGCTTTTCAATTTTCTGAAGCAGTGCTCTATCTTAACAGGGAAAGTTGAAGTGTATAAAGGAATCCGTGCAGTTTACACCAAAATGCCCCTGATCTGGACGCCAGGATATTTAAATCGAGCTTTAAGTGTAATGGAGGACATAGTGAAATCATCAGATGAAATAAAGCTTTGTAAAGAAGCGGTAAGATTTACGATGTGTAGTATACACACATTACACCTTTTTATTACATCTGTCAATTTGCATGCTTGGCTTTAATTTTGCTCACTATCTGTTGAGCAATCTTTTAATGTTAAAATTCTTTTGAGACAATTTCTTCAATGATTTCCACTTTCCATATATCTATAAACATTAAACATCTAAAAGGAAATTATATTAGGAAACAAACTGTTGTTTTGTAACCTACCATGGTTTCTGTGCTTTACCAATTATCAATTTGTTCATTCGGGGATTTAAGTGTTACTTTTTTTTAAGAGGTACAGCATAGTAACAGGCCTAACAAGCCCATGCTGCCCAAATACATCTGTAGCAGTGTGCTACACACAGCGCTGAAATAACAACATGCAGTCGGTAAATCGTTTGGAGACTAGTTTATTCAAACTTCGTCGCGCTGGCATTTAATCCCTAGCGCCCGCCCTCTCCGGGCGGAAATGACGTAAGAGGTGCATTACCAAAGTCTTCCCCCCCCCCGTGTGCTGGCTATTTGTGAGCCGGTTCACCTGCGCAGAAAGTGGGTTGCCACACATCCCTCTACTATGTCTTTGGAATGTGGGGGAAACTGGAGCTCCTAGAGGAAACCCACACAGTCACGGAGAGAATGTACAAACTCCTTACAGGCAGTGGGCTGCTGGCGCTGTAATAGATATACTTTAGCCACTATGCTACCGTGCCACCCGATTTAAAACAAAATAAAACCCTAACTTACAGTCATTGGGTAGGCTCAAACCACCAACCGCTTGTTTAATAGCTGAATGCCCTGGCCGACTGCTGCATCATTAAAGGTCATGCCATAAGACCATAGACAATAAGAGATGGAAGCAGAATTGGGTCATTCGGCCTATCGACTCTGCTCCACCATTTTATCATGGCTGATATATTTTCTCTCTCAAGCTCATCCCCCTGCCTTCTCCCTGTAATCTTTCATGACCTGGCCTCCAAAGTGACCTATGGCAATGAAGTCCACTAATTCGCTACCTACTGGCCAAAGAAATATCTCCTCATCTCCGTGCTAAACGGACATCCCACTATTCTGAGGCTAGACTTCCCCACTATAGGAAACATCCTCTCCATATCTATTCGCTTTAGGGCTTTCAACGTTCGATAGGTTTCAATGAGATCCCTCCCCCACATTCTTCTAAATTCCAGTGAGAATAGACCCAAAGCCATCAACCATTCTTCAAGTGATAACCCTTTCTTTCCTGGAATCAGTCTTGTGTACCTCCTCTGAACCCTCTCCAATGTTTGCTCATCCTTTCTCAGCTAAAGTGCCCAAATCTGCTCACAGTACTTCAAGTGAAGCCTCACCAGTGCCTTATATCCTCAGTATTATGTCCTTGCTTTTATACTTTAGACCCCTTGGAAAGAATGCTAACATTGCATTTGACTTCCTTGCCACCAACTTAACCTGCAAGTGAACCTTTATGGAATCCTGCACGAGGACGCCCAAGTCCCTTTGCACCTTGGATTTTTGAATTTTCTGCCCATTTAGAAGATTGTTCCTTCTACCAATGTGCATGACTTTCTAACACTGTATTCTATTTGCCATTTCTCTGCTCATTCTCCTAATCCATCTATGTCTGTAGCCTCAGTGCTTCCTCAGCACTACCTGTCGCTCCATTTATCTTCATATCATCTACGAGCTTGGCCACAAAGCCATCAATTCCATTATCCAGATCATTAACATATAACATAAAAAGAAGACATCCCAACATTGACTCCTGTGGAACACCAGCAGCCAATCAGAAAAAGCTCCCTTTATTCACACTGTTAGCCTTCAGTTGGCAAATCTCTAAGCTCTGAAATTCTCTCATTAAATTTCTGTATTTTGCTTTATAAATTTTTTCTTTAAACCTATAAACCAAGGTAGTGTGACACTATTACTGCTTGGGGTGTCGGAGTTCAGCGTTCAATTCCAGCGCCTTCTAGAAGGAGTCTGGATGTCCTCCCTGTAGAATGTGTGGGAGGACATACAGAGGTGCTCTGGTTTTCTACCAGGTAGGTTAATTGGCCATTGTAAATTGTTCTGTGATTAAGTTAGCATTAATCAGGGTTGTTGGGGTTGCCGGGTAGCAGGATTCAAAGGGCTGGAAGGCCCTACTCCATACTGTATCACTAAATAAACCAGTTGTGCAAAAAAAAAACACATTCTGCCAACAGCAAAAAGCGAACAAATAACACAGAAAACATTAAACATTAAAAACCACAGAGGTCCAAAAAATGTGTCCACAGACACGAGACGCCAAGGCAAGTAAAACCAGTCAGAGCCGATGGCCACAGACACTGAGTCTGTTAGGCGCAGTGGCATTGGCTTCAGATCAGAGCTGCAGATCCAGTTCTGAACTGAAGCGCCTCGATCAAATCATGCAAATAGTAAAGCACATTCAGCACTGAGGATATTGAGCATCAAACCGCAGCTGAAACTGAGTCTACAGCCACATGGCACGAGCCTCTGAGAAGATGAAACCTTGCCGTGTAGGACCTGAGACTCCTGCATCTTCTGCCAGTAGCAGCAAGAGAGAGATAGTACTGAACATCCATTCATTTTTAAGAGGTACTTAAGGGGGAAAATCATTTTACACAAAGTTCAAAGTAAATCTATTATCTTTGAACTTATTACATGTACGTCACCATAAATCACAGTAAATATAAGAAATACAATGGAATCAATGAAAGACTGCACCCAGCAGGACAATCAATGTGCAAAAAAAAACAAACTCTGCAAATACAAAAAGATAATATAACAAATAAATAAATAATATCGAGAACATCTGGTGGTCTGGGTCCTGATGGCCCCTGTATCTCCTTCCTGATAACAACAGTGAGAAGATAGCATGAATTGAATTGACTTTAGTACTTACATCCTTCATATACATGAGGAGTAAAAATCTTTACATTACGTCTCCATTCAAATGTGCAATGTGCAATTATAATAATTTATAATAAATGTTATGTACAACAGGATAGTCAATATAATGTAGAAATACAGTTGCATCAGCATGAATTAAACAGTCTGATGGCCTGGTGGAAGAAGCTGTCCCGGAGCCTGTTGGTCTTGGCTTTTATGCTGTGGTACCGTTTCCCAGATGGTAGCAGTTGGAACAGTTTGTGATTGGGTTGACTCGGGTCTCCAATGATCCTTCGGGTCCTTTTTACACACCAGTCTTTATAAATGGCCTGAATAGTGGGAAGTTCACAAGTACAGATGCACTGAGCTGCCCGCACCACTCTTTGCAGAGTCCTGCAATTGAGGGAAATACAGTTCCCATACCAGGCAGTGATGCAGCTAGTCAGCATGTCTCAATTGTGCCTCTCTAGAAAGTTCTTAGAATTTGGGGTGCCATACCAAACTTCTTCAAACATCTGAGGTGCAAGAGAGGCACTCTTGTGCCTTTTTCACCACACAGCCAGTATGTACAGACCACGTGATATCCTCGGTGAAGTTAATGCCGGGGAACTTAAAGCTGTTCACCCTCTCATCCCAGATCCATTGGTGTCTGTAGGGGTTAGCCTGTCTTCATTCCTCGTATGGTCCACTACCAGCTCCTTTATTTTTGTGACATTGAGAGAGAGGTTGTTTTCTTGACACCACTGTGTCAGAGAGATGACTTCTTCTCTATAGGCTGCCTCATTATTATTTGAGATTAGGCTAATCAATGTAGTGTCATCGGCAAATTTAATTAGCAGATTGGAGCTGTGGGTGGTGACACGGTCATGGATACACAGAGAGTAAAGGAGGGGTCTTAGTACACAGTCCTGAGGAGCACCTGTGTTGAGGGTCAGAGGGGCAGAGGTGAGGGAGCCTACTCTTACCATCTGGCGGCAATCTAACAGGAAGTCCAGGATCCAGCTACACAAGGCAGGATTAAGGCCAAGGTCTCTGAGCTCCTTGTGGAGCCTGGAGGGAATTATGGTGTTGAATGCTGAACTGTAGTCCAAGAACAGCATTCTCACATAAACATTCCTCTTCTCCAGATGTGTAAAGACGGTGTGTAGAGCTGTGGCTATTGTGTCGTCTGTTGATCAGTTGTGTTGGTAGGCGAATTGTAGGGGTCCAATGTGGGTGGCAGCATGCTTTAGGTGTAGTCTTTGACCAGCTTCTCAAAGTATTTGCTTATTATTGATGTGACAGGACGCCAGTCGTTCAGACATGTTACCTTGGTCTTTTTAGGTACAGGGACAATGCTGGATGTTTTGAAGCAGGAGGGCACTCTACACTGGGAGAGGGAGAGATTAAAAATGTCTGTAAATACACCTGCCAGTTTTGCTACACACATCTTGAGTACTCACCCAGGGATGCTGTCTGGTCCTGCAGCCTTGCGACAGTCCACCCGTTGGAAACACCTGCATACTTTGGCCTCAGAAATGACCAAGCTGCCAGTCACATTATCTGCAGGTCCTCTCAGGGGCTCAGTATGGCGACATTGAATTGAGCCTAAAAAAACCATTTAGCTCGTTTGGGAGAGAGGTATCAATGTTGGAAACTCCATTACATTTAGCTTTGAAGTCTGCGGTGGTGTGCAGACCTTGCCATAAGCTGTGTGTGTTGTTGGTGGAAAGTTGAGTCTGAATCTTGTCTCTGTGTTGTTGTTTCGCTGCCTTAATGACTTTGTGCAGATCGTAGTTGCATTTCTTGAGCTCTTGCTGATTACCGACAGCGTAAGCTCTGTCCTGTGCGGTGAGTGCTGCTCGCATAGAACTGTTTCTGGGCTGGAAAGACCCTGACTGATTTCAGGGGGACAACATCCTTGATGCACTTCCGGATGAAACTAGTGACCCCTTCCATGAACTTGGAGATATCCTTATCATGGAAGACATTCCAGTTGACGTCATCAAAGCAGTCCTGCAGCATGGAGGCCGATTGGTCAGACTGGATGGTGGGAGTCTCTGATGATGTATGCTGCTTTCCCTCAAATGTTCCTTGTAGATGTACTGAATGGTGGGAGGGCTTTACCCATGATGACTGGGCTGTATCCACTACTTTATGTAGGCTTTTCCACTCAAGGGCATTGGTGTTTCTATACCAGGCCATGATGCAGCGTGTCAATGTACTCTCCACCACCACATCTATAGAAGTTTATCAAATTATTAGATGACATGCCAAATCTTCGCAATCTTCTAAGAAAATAGAGACGCTGCTGTGCTGGTTTTGTTCTTGTACATACGTATTGGACACAGGACAGGCCTTCTGAAATGATAACACCAAGGAATTTAAAGTTGCTCACCTTCTCCACCCCTGATCCTCTGATGAAGACTAGCTGCTGGACCTCTAGTTAACTCCTGTCATCAATAATCAGATCCTTGGTCTTGCTGACATTAAGTGAGAGGTTGTTGTTGTAACACCACTTAGCCAGATTTTCAGTATCCTTCCTATATGCTAATTCATCACCACCTTTGATTCAGCCAACAACAGTGGTCTCATCAGCAAACTTAAATATGGTATTGGAAATCTGCTTAACCTCACAGTCATAAGTATAAAGCAAGTAGAGCAGGGGTCTAAGACCACAGTCTGTGATGCACCTGTGCTGAGAGAGATTGTTGTTGCCAATCCAAACTGACTGGGGTCTGCAACTGAGGGAATTGAGGGTCCAGTTGCACAAGGAAGTATTGAGGGCTAGGACTTGAAGCTTATTGATTATTTTTAAGGGGATGATAGTACTGAATGCCAAGCAGTAGTTAATGAAGAGTTTCCTGATGTATGCATCTTTGCTGTCCAGATGTTCCAAGATTGAGTGAAGATCCAGTGAAATGGCATCTGCTGTTGACTTGTTGTGAAGGGGGATATTCGTATGGAATCAGCTGTTGGGGGAAGTGGTTTAGGCAGTTATAATAAAAACTTTTAAAGGCATTTGAACTGCTGACTGGATTGGAAAGGTTAAGTTTATGGGCCAAACACTGGAAATTGAGATTAACTTGGATGGGGCATCTCAGCATGGACCTATTTGGTCAAAGGACTATATGAGGCTATGACCTATCACATTGACTAAGCATGATAACCTTGTGTCAGGTGACATTCTCACGACACACTTGCAGTACTTTTGCAATATTTAATGAAGGCATGTGGCTGATGAATGATCACATCTACTACTTAGTTGACATTTGAGATGAGTCTCATTCAGCATGACAGTGGAATGGACACTGAAGAGTCCTGATAAGTGCAGTACTGACAAAAACAAAATATTATAATTTATTCCATTCAGAATGCCAAGCATTTACCTTAAAATATTAAATATATATTTTTAAATGCCTGGTTTCCCTTTTTAAAAGTTCCAAGAGAAGCTTAGGAGAATAGAGGGCTATGGGTAAGCCTAGGTAGCTCTAAGGTAAGGACATGTTCGGCACAGCTTTGTGGGCTGAAGGGCCTCTATTGTGCTGTAGGTTTTCTATGTTTCTAGAACATGTGTATACAATTCATAAATACATATGGAAGAATGTGATGAGTGAAAGAATCTGAGGATACATTAATCAGTCATTCCTGTGGCAGTAATTTAAAAGATCAATATTAATATTTTAAATATTTCTACTCTTATGAAGCATATTTTTTTTCTTCACTTGGAGATGGCTGTGAAGGTTGTAGCCATTCTCAGTGAGTCTCCTCATCCTGCATGACCTAGATTGCCTGCATGAAGAGGAGAATTTTGCCAGCAGCTGTCACTCTCCTGACCATATTCATTTGCTGGGATGAGTACATTTCAGTAGTGCTTATGTAAGGGATTTTGTCTTTTAATTCCTGTTCTACCAGTGACATTCAGTCTCTGTAGCTTCCATAAACAAAGCTTCAGCGAATTCCTTTTATATTTGTCAAAACTATTTTTAACAAATGATAGAATTTCGATTTCTTCTTCACCAAATTCACTAAAGTTGCTTTGCTGCTAAGCAGTAACTAGCATACTGCCAGCATTTGACCATCTAATTTATATGCCAACAACTGGTTATTCCTGTTAACATCCTCAAATTCTTTAGATAATTCTGAGAAGTGGTTCTTGCTATTAAAGTTTGGAGCACTGTATCCTATTACTTGGAATATTATATTGTATTGGTTAAGGGTTTTGGTTTTTAATTTATAAAGCTGGTTAGTTTAACTTTAAAAAGTTAATTTTAATATATGTTTGTTTATGAGTCTTTGAAAAACATTCTGCTTCATATTGCAGCAGCAATGAAAGCTCATTAAGGTTTCAATTTTGAAATCTTAACTCCAGTTTATGTAGGAAATTAATGCAGAAGCAAAATAATTCCATTTTTAGGCATGTTAAACTCTTGGTTTAAATATCCTCCACCCATTTGTCTTGAAAATAAAGCCTGATTAGATTAGTATTACAGAATCTTGGCACATTACAAAAATGTTGTCATGACATTGTAGTCATACTGAGAAGGCTTCTTATTGAAGTTAAAACCTATTATCGTGTTCAGTGATACTGGGGAGACAGTATTGTGGACTTGTAATGTCTGCCAGAAGTTGCTTCTCATTTTTATATTGGGCCAACAAAGTAATTTATCTGCTGCCATACTATTTTGAAGTGTTGTCTGACCATTAATAGAACGCATGAATTTACTTACCTCGTGTAAAGGACATTGGAAAAGTCAGTTCGGATAAAGGGTCTTGGAGTCACAGAGTACTACAGCACAAGCTTCTTGGCCCATCGAATCCATACTGACCTGACCTTCTGCCTAATCCCATCTATCTGCTTCATATCACTTCAAACCCTCCCATCCATGTACCTATCCAAACTTATCATAATTGATTCCACATCTCCCACTTCGGCTTGCAGCTTGTTCCACACTTGCACCACGCTCTGAGTGAAGGAGTTCCTCCTCAGATTTCCCTTAAATCTTTCACCTATTATCTTAAACCTATGACCTTTAGTCCTCATCACCCAGCGTGTAGGGAAAAAGCCTGCATACATTCACCCTATTTATACCCATAGTAATTTGGTATTCCTCTGTAAGTTCTTCCCTCATTCTCCGGCACTCCAGGAAATAAAATCCTAATCCGCTCAATCTTTTCCTTAAACTTGGGTCCTCGGGCCCTAGCAATGTCCTTGTAAATTTTCTCTCGACTTGAATTTTTAAATGCTTTTCTCTCTGCAAATGCTGTCTTATTTCTAGAATTTGTTTCTATTTCAGATTTATAGCAACTACAGTTTCTTGATTTTAATTTAAAATCAGTATGAAGAAAATTTGGAAATGTCCAGCCATGTTTGCTTTTAAAGCTGGAAGTATCTAAATAGGTGTCAATGTGCATTTTATGCTATTCACTTCTTACGGAAAACAGTGCCATGGGACAGATTAA
Organism: Hemitrygon akajei; assembly: GCF_048418815.1. Taxonomy (NCBI): domain Eukaryota; kingdom Metazoa; phylum Chordata; class Chondrichthyes; order Myliobatiformes; family Dasyatidae; genus Hemitrygon; species Hemitrygon akajei. The sequence goes on from NC_133129.1 coordinate 47,707,377, forward strand.
AGGCTCATCCTCTATACATTTGTTAAACCACAATGTCATCATAATGTAAAGGATAGTGGAAAAACAGAACTGTTTGTTCCAAAAAGATAGTGAGATTAGATCAGATACATTTTCAAAAAAATGTTCTGTTTTTATCTTTTGATAAGCAAATTGTTAAGTATTATTAAGGCAAGGTGGATCTGGAGACCAGCTGTGATCAAATTGAATGATACAACAGGTTTGAGGAACTGATGGCCTAGGCCTTTTCCTTTATTCCTATTAGAATATAATTTGACTTTGTCATCTATTAGGTGGTGGCATCCATCGGTCTCGAGAGACCATGGATCTGCGCCTGGAGTTTCCAGGGTGCAGGCCTGGGCAGGGTTGTATGGGAGACCGGCAGTTGCCCAAGCTGCAGGCCTTCCCCTCTCCACGCCACCGATGTTGTCCAAGGGAAGGGCACTAGGACCCATGCAGCTTGGCACTGGTGACGTCGCAGAGCAATGTGTGGTTAAGTGCCTTGCTCAAGGACACAAACACGCTGCCTCAGCTGAGGCTCGAACCAGTGACCTTCAGGTTACTAGTCTGATGCCTTTCCCACTAGGCCATGCGCCAACGTCTATTAGAATTAACCTGCTATTTGAATTGTTAATTGGTCATCATACATTGAGCATACTGTACCTTATGAGTCAGGTGAATCACATAGTTAGCTGAATGAGCTGTGGTACTGTGAAATATGTTATTGTTTGTCATTTAATGTATGAAAGAAATGTTCAAGTTGAAAGTAAATTTCTTATCAAAGTACATATATGTCACCCTATACAACCCTGAGATTCATTTCCTTGTGGTCATACACAGTATATCCAAGAAACACAATAAAATCAATGAAAGACCGTACCCAATAGGACGGACAGACAGCCAACATGCAGAAGACAACAATCTGTGCAAATACAAAAGAGAGAGGAAAAAAATTATGATAGCAATATATAAATAAGCAATAACTTTTGGGAATGTGAGATAAAGAGTCCTTGAAAGTGAGTCATAGGTTGTGGGAACAGTTCAGTGATGGGGTGAATAATGTTATCCCCTCTGGTTCAACACCCTGATGGTTGAGGGGTAATACAAAGTTCAAAGTAAATTTTATTATCAAACTACTATAAAACTATATGGTTGTACTTCCTGAGGAGTTTGCAGAGATGTAGCAACATCTACGTCATCTAAAACTTTATCAAACTGCTGTGTTTTCTTCACAATTGCACTTGTGTGCTGGGCCCATGACAGGTCCTCCAAAATAGTAACACCTAGGAATTTAAAGTTGCTGACCCTCTCCCCTTCTGATCACTCATAGACCTCTGGTTTCTTCCTCCAGAAGTCAATAATCAGTCCCTTTATCTTGCTGACATTGATTGAGAGGTTGTTATGACACCACTCAGTCAGATTTTCAATCTCTGTCCTATGTGCTGATTCATCACCACCTTTGATTCAGTCTACAAAAGTGGTGTCATCAGCAAACTTGAATATGGCATTGAAGGTGTTCTTAGCCACACAGTCATAACTATAAAGTGAGTAGAGCAGGGGGCTAAGCCCACAGCTTGTGGTGCACCTGTGCTGATGGAGATCATGGAGGAGATGTTGTTACCAATCCAAACTGGCTGGGGTCTTGAAGTTTATTGATTAGTTTTGAATGCTGAGCTGTAGTCAATAAAGAACATCCTAGTGTATGCATCTTTGCTGTCCAGATGTTCCAGGGTTGAGTGAAGAGCCAATGAGATGGACCTGTTGCTCAGAAAGGCAAATTGGGGTGGATCCAAGTTACCTCTCAAGCAGGAGCTGATAATGTTTCATCACCATCCTCTCAAAACAATTCGTCACTGTGAATGTCAGTGCATCTGGACAATAGTCATTAAGGCAGATCACCACACTCTTCTCGGGCACCGGCATAATTGAAGCCTGTTTGAAGCAGATGGGTACCACATACTGCCAAAGTGAGAGGTTAAAGATCTCAGTGAACACACCAGTCAGTTGATTAGCACAGGTCTGTAGTACATGACAGAGGTTCCCCATCCTATCCGGGTTCTTTTCGTGGGTTCACCCTCTGGAAGACAGCCCACATGTCAGCTTCAGAGACTGAAATTATAGGAGCATCAGAGAATAAGGGAGTTCACAATGGTTCCTCCATGTTCTGATGGTCAAAGTGAACATAGAAGGCATTGAGCTCATCTGGGAGCAAAGCCCTGCAACACCTGTCCACTATCCTTTATTGATTCAAGTTTAGTCCAGAATTTCCACTTTGCCTGTGAAATAGCTTTCCAGAGATCATACCTGCACCTCTTGTAACATTCTTGGTCTCCAGAGTCAAGTGCCTCTGATCTGGCCCTCAGTAGATTTTGGATCTTGTGGTTCATCCAGGACTTCTGATGAGGGAAGACTGAATGATTTAGAGGGGGCACACTCATCTACAGCTGCTTTAATAAAGACCGTTACAAACATAGTGTATTCATTCCGATCTCTGATGAATGCCTGCACGTGGCCCAGTTCACTGACTCGAAGCAATCCCGGCCAGCTTCCCGCAACCAGTTCTTTGAGGTCCTCATCTCTGGAGCTTTGGTTTTTAGCTTCTACATGTACGCAGGTCAGAGAAGGACAGCCAAGTGATCTGATTTACAAAAAATGCAGTCTGGGCAAGGAACAGTAGGCATTCCTTATCTTGGTATAGTGTGTTGGGACCTCTGGTGCTACAGTTTATATGCTGTTGGTAGTTGGGCAGGGTTTTCTTCAAACAAGCCCAGTTGGAGTCTCTGACTATGATTTGAAATACGTCGGGATGGGTTGTTTCTTGTTTGCAGACAACATTGTCCCGTGTTGTGAGTGCTTGATTATAGTCGGTAATTGGTGGTATGTAAGCTGTGGTCAGGATTATGGAGCAGTACTCCCTTGATAAATAGAACAGACGGCATTTGATAATTAGGTGTTCAAGGTTGGGGGAACATGAGTTTGACAGAACTGCCATGTCGAAGCACCAACGAGAGTTCACCATAAAACACACACCTCCTACTTTTTTGCCTTTTCCGAGTCAGTGTTTCCCTCTGGTTTGACTGCTGCATCTGGCGTGCCCGTTTCAATAAAACATAGAACTGAACAGATTCAGTTGCCTCCTTTACAGCAGTCGGGTCCTCAATTTTGTTCTCTATTAACTGCACATGTGCCAATAAGATGTTGGGAGGGGAGGCCTCATCCCTCTGCGTTTCACCCTGGTTTGGATTGCCCCTCTCCTGCCTTGCTTTCGGCCATAGCGAAGAACATTAAGGTACTGAGCCTGACTGATCCAGGTTCTTCAGTCAGTCTTGAGATAAGAAGGTCATTGAGTTGATCTAAAAGTCCATTGCTTGGAGGGAAGTTACATGCTGCAGATTGCAGTAAAAATGATTGAAAATTTGGAACAATTTTCTGCAGCCCGCAGAATGTCACTGATGATCGCTGGTACCATCTTGAATGTAGTAATTGTTTCTGATCGTGGTGGCGTGGGTTCTGAGGCTCCTTTACCTTCTTCCTGATGGCAGAAACAAGGGGAGAGTATTGTTTGGATGGTAGGGGTTCTTGATGATGGGTGCTGCTTTCCTGCAACAGCCTCCATGTTGATGGGGAGAAAATGGGGATTTATCCCCTTCCTTTCCTTTCCTGAAGAAGGGCCTCGGCCTGAAACATCGGCAGCTGCTTGGCCTGCTGAGTTCATCCAGCATTTAGTATGTGTTGCTTTAGACATGCTCAATGATTGGGAGGGCTTTGCCCGTGATTGACTGGACCATATCCACTACTTCTTGTAGGAATTTCCATTCAAGGTCATTTGCATTTCCATACCAGGCTACGAAGCAACCAGTCAATATACTTTCCACCATACATTTGTAGAAGTTTGTCAAAGTTTTTGATGACATGCCAAATCTTTGCAAACTTTGATAAAGTAAAAGCCCTACAGTAGTGCTTTCTTCGTAATTGCATTTAGCATAATGCTGTTAAAGCATCAGCAACCCAAGTTCAATATCACCACTATCTATACAAAGTTTGTACATTTTCCTGTGACCGCATAATAATTTTTCAGGACGTTAAATGTTTCTCTTTCTACCAATGCTGCCTGATCTGTGTATTTCCAGTATTTTTGGTATTCTCTGGAACAGTAGCCAGGAATTGCAGATCTGGAATTGGAGGTTGGGCTCCATTTCCATGGAGGCATTGTTCATTGAACGTTGAACATGGATTCAACCTACTTGATACTGAATTGTAAGGGGAAGAAAGATTTTTAGAAGTTCATGATGTTAACATGAAATACTTATATTACTGCTACAAAATAATTTCAATTAATGAAAATTGGTTCTACGCTGTTACTTAAAGAGCCTCCACGTCTCTTGAGACTGAGGTAATCAACAAATGTATATTTTTATTTTTAAAATGACCTGTAACTCCAAACAGGACTTCTGTATCCACAAAAACAATCCATCCAATTTTCCACACTTACTATCAGATCATTCTAATTTAAATCTGCAGTCCTCTGAATTGAAGGAGAGAAGAATGCACAATCAGAAAAAGTCATTTGGTACACTGAGAAATGACTAATAAATTTGAAAGCACATGAGACTGCGGATGCTGGAATCTGGAGTACAAAGCAAACTGCTGGAGAAGAATCATCGTGCAGGTTATCGACTCAAAAGGTTGACTATCCCTCTCTTTCCACAGATGCTGCTGGACTCACTGACTCTGTGCAGCAGTTTATTCTTTTGAAATAAACTTGAAGATACTGTCAGAAACCCAAAATATGACTGCCTATCAGGATCTTTGTGAGGAACTGTTGCAAATAACTGAAATGTTGGCCAGATAAGTATGGACAACTGTAGACCAGTGCACGAGAGATCTCTTAACTTGTCATATGTCAAAACACTGCTTCTCAAAGGACATGCACTGTCAATTGGAAATCTCCACTGGCTAAACCCAAGTTTCTGGTTCGTGTTTTGGAACATTTCACATGATGCAAGGAACTTCCTTATTTCTCATCTAATCTACTCTGACAGAACCTTCTAAAGCCACAACCTCTTAAGAACAAGTAAAATGCAGATGAGGGATGGGAACACCACCACACATAAATTCACCTCCAAATTGTACACTCATCTACCTTGGAATTAAATTTTGTCGCACTGGATATAAATCATGGAACAATGTACCAAGTGAAGTCATGGGAGTACTTTCACCAGAAGGCAAGATTTAAGAAAATGCCTCAGCACCACCACCACATTGATGCCAACCAAAATTCAAAGTAAATTTTTTATTAAAGTACATACATGGTCACCAGCTACTACTCTGAGATTCATTTTCTTGGGGGTATTCACATAAACGTAAAGAAGCATGATAGAATCAATGGGGAAAAGCTGCACACAACAAAGATGTACAATCTACCAATGTGCAAAAGACAGCAAATTGTGCAAATAAAAAGAAAGAAAAAATAATAAATAAATAAATCTTGAGAGCATGAGTTGTAGAGTCCTTGAAAGAGAGGATGAGCAAATAAAAACTAAGCTTTCCAGCACTGTTGTCATTAGCAGCACATTTAGTAGAGATGCAGATTCATAGCTCTAGTGACTAGGGTTCAATTCTGTTTGTTTAGAGTTTATGTTTTCCATATGTGAGCATGTCATTTCCTCTGGGTGCCTCAAATTTCCTTCTGTTTGCCTCAGAAATGTGGGTTGATGAGCTAATTGGCTCGCATAAATTTTCACACATGCAGTAAGTGGTTGAATTGATGAGAAAGTGAGGACAATGAATTAGTATTAGTTTACCTTAGTGCTTCATGGTTGGTCAACACCTGATGGGCTGAAGGAACTGTTCCCATGTTGTTTGATTCAAAAATCTAGTTTGAATTAAAAAAACAATGGAAAATTATGAAAATAGAATTATTAATTTTGTAGATATAGAGAGGTTGAGGAGATTTACAATTGGACAAAAAAAGTAGATGAATATTAAATATTACCCCTGTGGGTGGAAAATATATTTTAAGTGTACTTTTGAAGTAGTTAAATGCAAAGCTGAAAGAGATCCAGAGTCTTGGTAAATTACAAACTCCAAAGCAGTAATTGCAAATGCTGGCTTGTTACCAGTGAAGTCACAGGAGATTTGTGCTCTTGTTTTGCAGGTGGATGTCATGGCAACAATATTGGAGACTGCAGCAACTGAAACTAACGAATCCACAGTGACTGAAGAATCGCAGGAAAGAAAACCAGAAGTTGCACCTGATGAGGAGGATCATATTGAAAGATCAAATCTTCCAGGCTACTTAAACAAATTTAAGGTACTTAGAACACGGAGAAGTTACATTCTAAGAAAATGTTTATGAACTTCTCATAGGAAATATTCTTACATATGATTAGTATCATCATTGGCAATCTCTTGGGGTTGGGGTTCACATTTCATCATGATGAGATGGGTGGAGTGAATAGTTTAACAGGTGATGCATCCTATCATAATTTTCCCTGAGCTGTTTCGTATTCCTGATGAACAGACTCAGAGTTACACTGTCATTTCTGTATCCTTCTCTGTTTTGAGCAGATATGAACCAGAGATTCCCATGAGCCGTGAATCTCTTCCTAGATTGAGCTGATCATTTGTTGTCCTGGCAGAGGTCGGTGTAGAGTACCTATTTTGAGACTTTAGTAATGGGTGGAGCTGTGCAAACTGTGTGGGCCTGTCTATCAGAGCTGATTGACTGTATCTAATTTCCCCAGCGTTAGGGATTTTAGCCACCAAGAGAGTACTGATGTTGCTTCACTTACTCAGACATAATTGAAAGATTTTCTGGACTGAAAGTGGTATTTCTCCTGTGTTTAGAAGTGCTTGCTGTAGGTGATAAATCTCTCTGAAGTACACAGGCTGCTGTTGAACAGCCATGAACTTGGTTCTGGGTTTGAGGTCTTGATCTTCAAAATTTTTTCCTCAGATGACCAAACATTCTGCTGGCACTCAGAAGGCATTTAAGAAATTTATCATAGTTATGTGTTTTCATTGAGACAGCTCCTCCAATATGGGATGTGGTCCATCTTTTCAAAATCATTTGTGGACCTGTTTTTGTCATGTGTGGTGTTGTGCATTTGGAATAAATGGTTATGAACATTTATTTAGCTGATGTGTCTCTTCCCACCATTACAGACATTTACACTACACGCTGCATCCGCAAAGCAAACAGCATTATGAAGGACCCCATGCACCCCTCATACAAACTCTTCTCCCTCCTGCCATCTGGGAAAAGGCACCAAAGCATTTGGGCTCTCACAACCAGACTATGTAACAGTTTCTTTCCCCAAGCTATCAGACTCTTCAATACCCAGAACCTGGACTGACACCAACTTACTGCCCTCTACTATGCCTATTGTCTTGTTTATTATTTATTGTAGTGCCTGCACTGTTTTGTACACTTTATGCAGTCCTGGGTAGGTCTGTAGTCTAGTGTAGTGTTTTTCTGTGTTGTTTTTACATAGTTCAAGTTTTTGTACTGTTTCATGTAGCACCATGGTCCTGAAAAACCTTGTCTCATTTTTGCTGTGTAGCAGGGGTGTCAAACTCATTTTAGGTCACGGGCCGGATTGAGCAAAATGCAGCTTCATGCGGGCCGGATCAGTCGGACGCGTGCGAACGCAGCTTTCGTTGCCTCCGTTTTTTCAGCTTGCTCTCATGTGTCTCAGTCTCTGCTATAACTACAAAGTGTTTCACTTTACAAATTCCGTTTCTTATGAAGAAGACTGCCGAATAAACACTAAAAACCCTGAAAACCTGGTACCTGAATAAACTCAGCATTAGCCATATCATACGCCATAGGCGCTTCGATTACTGGGGCCAGCTTTAATAGTAATTAGATATTATCTCGCGGGCCAAAGATAATTCCACTGCGGGCCTGATTTGGCCCGCGGGCCTTGAGTTTGACATATATGGTGTATTGTATCAGCAGTTATGGTCGAAATGACAATAAAAAGTGACTTGACTTGACTATAAGACCCATTCTCTCAAATATTTCAGTGAACAAGTTGACAGTGTCTACAATATGTGCATCAGTAAATGTCATCAAAATGCTGCAGCCCATATAGATTTGTTCAAAATGACAGTTTCCCAAGGGAGCCTGAGATTGTCATGATACTCAATCTGCCAACATCCCTTCTATACTGTATTATCTAATCCAGGCTTTTAGTGATAGACCCATGTATTGTCATTATGTACCGGAAATATTTTTTATTCCTCATTTGAAATTTTTTAACAAATCTAGTATCCTTTTTTGTCCTTCACAATAATTCAAAATACTTGCATTACTACATCTTCTGGCATAAAAAATAAATTTATTTTTCATCTTTTATTTAAAGAGCATTCTGCATTGATGTGATTCTGCTCAGGAAATGTCTTTGTCAAATCAATAGTTTCATTACAAAGCGATCTTGCAATATCTATCTCTTGATTGCAACAGGAAATAACTTAATGACAAGTATGATCCAAGTTCATACATTTTCTCTGCACAGATGCTATATGTCTAATATTGCCATAGATTTTTATGGTCAGTTATATTACTAAACAGTGACAACTTTCTGGAAGGTCTATCATAATTGGAGTTTCCTTCTAGTTCTAACAAACAGGTTTGGTGTTTTAAATTAATTGACTAGTTCATGAAGTTTTACTCTGGAAATTAATTTGTACAGTGCTATTTTTCTCAATGCTCTGTGATTGAAAATTGATTTTAGGTAGTTCCATGGAATTGTGAATGGCTTGCTTACAATGCAATTTTATGGGTGCTGAGGTCAATGTTAGATCTGCAGATGTCTTCTGCAGATAAGACAGTGGTTGCTTCAGATGTGGGTAGTGGCTTTTCTTGGCTTCTGTGTGCATTGTATGAGCTGGAGGACTTCAATGCCAGTTTGAATGCTCCTGTTCGGCTTTGAGCATTTGTGGACCAGGGATCCCTAGAATTTGATTGTTTGGAGATGTTAATTGTTTTTTTTCCCCAGAGGCTTTAATCAAATTATTGAATCTATTCCCTGATGCATCATGTAATCTCTACCTGTGACAAAGTTCAGAACAGTGTGCTGTTTCAGGAGTCTAGAGCTATCCAGCTTGTGAATTAGAAGCTGCCCATTACAGCCAACAGAGCATAATTAGGAATTCAACACTAGGGATATTGACATAGCAGATACAGGTTTGCTCCTCTTTCCAGTGGTTTCAGAGAATTTTATGAAGACTGTGTTGGTTTCTTGTGGCTGTTATAGGCAGTCCATGTCTTAAGAGCGCCAAGAGTTTTGTGGCAGTTTTGAGCTCCTGATCTTCAAGTGCTCTTTTCCTCAATTAACTAAAGGATAAGCTGGACTATTGAAGGCAATAATAAAATTCATCACTGATAATCTCGCTTTCTCCCAAAAGTAGCTCAAAAGAAATGTAAAGTGGTCCATGTTTTACAGACTCTCGCCATGAACATTTGTTGTTGGAGCGTAGTGTTGTACACCCATGGCAGATTGATAGAGGACCTTTGTCATGCAGATGTAAGAATAAGATATGATTCATCCTTTCCTATACTTCATCATCTGCGACGTGAAGAAGTTTGGCTTCATATCCACCTCTTGTGACCTCTTGCCCTGTTTTCCAAACCAGCCCGAGTCATTGCCCTATAATTGCCAGCCATCTTTTTCCTTCCTGGATCTTGCATTGGTCCTGAGTGGTGCATTTTAAAATCCGAGAAAGTGCATGATAGATGGGGAAGACAGAGAGGAAAAGGGGGGGAAAACATAAAAACAGAGCGAGTTGGGGAGAAGTGTGTGACAATAGGAGTCAGCCGCTGAAGCTAGACAAACAGGAATACAAAAAGCTACCCTGCTAGATTCTGATAAGGAGGTGATAAATGGGAAGTATTTTGATTGTGAATCTTTGGCACTATTGAAATCTGTAGGAGCTAGCCCACAGCCAAAATATGTTCTGTTCAAGCTGAACAAGACACAATTGCTTGATGCTTTTGCTTTTAGAAAATTTTAAATTGGAATCTGTGTAGGATCAAGATTTGCAGTGGGTTTCAGAGCAGTAATACCATTTGAAAGATTGGGTTGCTTTGTAAATTGCTGAAATGAGGATGGTGCATTTAATATTGCTTGACTGTTGAAATGTAAGATTAAAATGGACACATTAATGCTGACCCTTGAGAAATTCAGTTTTTTCATAAAGACAATTTCTATACATTTACTTTAATTGGTTTTGTTGCAGACTTTTGTTCAAGTATAAGGGGCAAAAGCATCTGCTGTTAAATATCAGACTCCAGTGTGTCTATAATATGTTTCATTTGTTATTTTACAAGCAGAGGTAAACAAACTACAATTTCTCCCAGGGCATGTGTTCCACCTTCTTGTCTGTTGAACAGGTGAACAGCATTCAAGTTAACTTGATAGCTGAGCCCCTGTCAACTCTAGGGACAATATTTTCCTGTGCTTGCTTACTGGTATGTGGGAGCTAGTATGTCACCAGAGAGTATTAATGGGTGTTGTGTTCAGTTTCTGCATGAGGTGTTGTATCCCTCCAAAGATTAGTGAAAATCTCCTGTTAATTTTCTCTGCTTAAAGAAGGGAACCATATCATGTTCTCAGGTTTGTAAAACCTTGTCATCCTTAAATGTGGAGCCATGGTTGAACAAGGTAAGCCAGCTGGGACCTTCCTTGCTTTTGTGCCCTGTCTACAGTATGTATCATTTTAGTAGACACCCTGGAAACTTAACGACTTCTTGTGAATCTTTGCCTCACCTGGAAGGGCTCTTTAGGGCCCTGGATGGTAGTGAGGGAGTAAGTGTAAGGACAAGTATTATATCTACTGTAAAGGCAGGGGAAACTGTCCCCCTCCATCATATACCTGCCCCTGTTTTCCAATTTCATCCCTGCTCACCTCTCCTACCTGGCACATTCTTGCCTGTCATCTTACACTCCTTCTCAGTCCACCAGTCACCTCAGAATCCTTTCATGCACTCTCCTTTTTATACTGGCCATCTCACTTCTCCACTCAGTACTAATGTAGGGAAATGTTGACACTTTCTTTCCACCCACAGGTGTTGTTCAACCTGCTGAGTTCTTCCAGGCGATTTTTCCTCCATGTTCCAGCATCTAAATTTTCAAAGCCCTTTAAGTAGTTTTTCAATGTTTTCATAAAACAATTAACAGCATTTATTTCTTCAATCAAAACTAGTGGTGATTACTTGCAAATGAATCAGTAAGTGTGGTAGTGAGGTAATCCCTAATATGAATAGGACTACCGGTATGTTGTGTATACTCACTTTCCCCAGTGTAGAACTATGGGTCCAGATGTGAAGCTCATCAGCTCTGAATTTTTCTCTTCTGCTAAAGTTTTAGACCCAGTGTATTCTGGATTGAACGCAGCTGATTTTCAGCTTGTACCTGGCTTCTGTGTTGCATTGCATAGGCACAGGTCAGAGGCAAGCTAACCTGCAGGTGGTTCACTGTGGAATTGCCAGCCAATAGTCAGTTCTTACCCAGAAATTCTCAAAAATCTTTTGTAATTGACTCCACAGGAGTTTCTTAAGAGTCTTAAAAATTAATTCTGCCCTAAAAATTAATTTTGCCCTAAAATTCTGCCCTAAAAAATTAATTAAACAAGTTATATCATTGCAACAGTTTTTTCTCAGTGGATGATAGACTGGAGACACAATAACTGATCAGCGAATGAATTTCTGGGCATCTTTTTTTATGCTGTGAGGCAAAGTAAGTAGAAACTGGTATGTTTGGTTGTAGAAGTTTCTGCACTTCTCTTGCCAACAATCCTTTACATCAGTTTGTTTTGTGTATTTTCCTCTCCATCTTCTGTGTATTTTTCTATATATCTTTCAGTTTTGTGCTCTTATGGTTTTATCTGTTACTCTTTTGCTTCCTGAGGAAGGACAGCTATATGGAGCATAAATATTAGTGCAGATCTATGACATTGATTGCCATATTACTGTCTTGTATATTTATGACATTTTCTGAATTCATCTATTACAATTTTACCACTGTCCTTATCTGCCTTAGTTTTCTGTTCAGTCTTTTTCTCAGTTGACATATTTATCTGTTTCAAATTGCTATTCCCTCACTTTCTGCTGGAAATTCAGAACAGCAGTTAAAAATCTATTGGAATTCTGCCACTGTCTGTAAAAAGAAACACACAGTTCTTCCTTTTTGTGAACGCTCTCTTTGCCAAACCTGAAGATCGAGGTAATAAGGCAATCAAAAGTAACAATATATGCAACACACCAGATATCCATTCTTAGAAGAAGCCTTAATCTAAAAATGTCATGAAAAACTGCATTATAAAAGATAATTAGATGGAAATAAAGAATGGGGAAAAGAACATTCTTAAGTTGTGAGAAAAGAAACAAGTAATCGAGTGCAAAAATCTGTGCGAGAGAGAATAATCTGAAAAACAAGTTGTATCACCAGCAGAAATAAAGTGTAAATAAAGCAAATGAAACTGCATCTGCCAAGACATTTATATGGACAAAAGACAGATCCACCGCAAGGCCTCCAATACATGTCATTTCTGAAAAGGAATTTGGAATCATTTTATTCAGAAAGTCAATGGTGCAGTTATCCTAGTTCTTTGCATCATGCTATTGTTTACATCATGCCTTTGTCCTCATACCCACAATTTGTAATGAGTGGCCTTTTTAGTTGAGTTCTATTTTCATTAGAACAGTTCACACATCATTAAATGGAGTACCTGATCATTTATCTCCCCTTCCTCTCTTTTCTCTACTTTTTTCATCTTTGATAATAATAAATAATTTTCTCTTAGTCATCATTTTGATGGTGGATAAATATTGCAAATTGTACATTGTTGTTTTTATTTCTCTCCTCATTGATAGAGCTGGAGTAGCAGGACATAGCAACAGGCCCGACAGTGCACAACATTGTGCCAGACTAATTAAATTAGTAATCAAATACCCAACAAAACTCATCCTTCTGCCTCTATAATGTCCATATCCATCCATTTCCAGAACATTCATGTGCATATTTAAAAGCCTCTTGTATTTGCCTCCTCTACTACCTCCACCACCCAGGCAGCTACCACTTTGTTTAAACAAAGAAAACTTGCCCCACACATTTCTCGCCTGGTATTAGACCTTTCAACTCTCGGAAGAAGATACTGGTGATCTACTCTATCTATGCTTCTTATAATCTTATAAACCTTCATTAGATCTCCCCTCAGTCTCTTAATGCTCCAGAAAAATCATTCCAAGTTTGGCAACCTCTCCTGCCCCCAATCCAGGTACCATCTCCAAATCTCCAACGTCTTTCCTATAAAGGGGCAACCAGAAATGAATGTAATACTCCAGATATGGCCTAGCTGGAGTTTTATAAAGCTGCAACATAACTTCCCAATTCTTGAACTCAATTCCTCAACTAATATACTTTCTTTAACATCTATCAATCAACCTGTGTAGCCAATTTCAGGGAGCTATGGACTTGGACCTCAAGATCCCTCTGCACATCAGCACTGTTAAGGGTCTTGCCATTAGCAGTATATTATGGCTTTACCTTTGAATTATGCACATGCTGATTCATATTTTTATTAATAGCACACAGTCTAATTCTCTAAAATGAGCTAATTTACTCTTGTGGATATGTTTGTGGATATCTTGTGGATATTGTTTTGCTTAACTGGGCCATGGCCAAGAGAAGAGGAGTCAGTGGTTGGTGTAAAACCAGAAAATACTGCAAAAACTTGACAAGTCAGGCATTTGATTGGGAGAGGAAAACAGAGTTAGTGGGTTGGGTTAATGACCTTTCACTAGAACTAAGTAAATATAAAAATAAAGCATGCATTAGTTGCAGAGCAATGGGAAGTGCAACAGAAGTGCAACGGAGACATGGCTGTAGGGAGATCAGACCTGGGAAATGAATGTACAAGGGTATATGTGCTATCGTAGGGACAGAAATGTGGGCAGACGAGGTGGGGTGGCCCTGTTGGTGAGGAATGAGATTCAGTCCTTTGCAAGGGGGGGACATAGGATCAGGAGAAGTAGAGTCTGTGTGGATAGAACTGAGGAACAGTAAGGGCAAAAAGACCCTAATGGGTGTTGTCTACAGGCTCCCAAACAGTAGCATGGATATTGGGTGCAAGTTGAATAGGGAGTTAACATTGGCATGTGGCAAAGGTAATGTCGCAGTAGTTATGGGGGATTTCAACATGCAGGTGAACTGGGAGAATCAGGTTGGTGCTGGACCCCAGGATAGGGAGTTTGTAGAGTGCCTACGGGATGCATTCTTGGAACAGCTTGTACGAGAGCCGACCAGGGACAAGGCTATTCTGGATTTAGTGTTGTGTAATGAACAGGATTTGATAAGCGATCTTGAAGTAAAGGAGCCATTAGGAGGTAGTGACCATAATATGATAAGATTTTATCTGCAATTTGAGAAGGATAAGGGCAGATCAGAGGTGTCAGTGTTGCAGTTGAGCAAAGGAGACTATGGAGCCATGAGGGAGGAGCTGGCCAAAGTTAAATGGACAGATATCCTAGCAGAAAAGACAGTGGAACAGCAATGGCAGGTATTCTTGGGAATAATGCACAAGGTGCAAAATCAGTTCATCCCCCGGAGAAGGAAGGATTCAAAGGGGGGAAAGGGGCCACAGTGGTTGACAAAGGAAGTCAGAGATTGCATAGCATTAAAAAAAGAAGTATGACAGAGCTAAGGTGAGTGGGAAGACAGATGATTGGGAAATTTTTAAGGAACAACAGAACTTAACTAAAAAGGCAATACGGGGAGAAAAAATGAGGTACAAACGCAAGCTACCCAGGAATATAAAGGAGGATAGCAAAAGCTTTTTTAGGTATGTGAAGAGAAAGAAGATAGTTAAGAACAATGTTGGGCCCTTGAAGAATGAATTGGGTGAAATTGTTATGGGTAACAAAGATATGGCAGAAGAATTTAATAAGTACTTTAGTTCTGTCTTCACTAGGGAAGACACAAGCAATCTCCCGGATGTATGGATGGGCCAAGGACATAGGGTAATAGAGGAAATGAAACAGATTGACATTAGGAAGGAAACGGTGATGAGTAGACTGATGGGACTGAAGGCTAACAAATCCCCAGGTCCAGATGGTCTGCATCCTAGGGTACTAAAGGAGGTGGCTCTGGAAATTGCGGATGCATTGGTAATCATTTTCCAATGTTCCTTAGATTCAGGATCAGTTCCTGAGGATTGGAGAATGGCTAATGTTATCCCACTTTTTAAGAAAGGAGGGAGGGAGAAAACAGAGAACTATCTTCCTGTCAGCCTAACATCAGTAGTGGGGAAGATGCTAAAGTCCATTATTAAGATGAAATAGTGGCATATCTAGATAGCAGTGATAGGATTGGGCCGAGCCAGCATGGATTTACCAAGGGCAAATCATGCTTGACTAATCTATTGGAGTTTTTCAAGCATGTAACCAGGAAGTTAGACAAGGGAGATCCAGTGGATGTAGTGTACCTCGATTTTCAGAAGGCATTTGATAAGGTCCCACATAGGAGATTGGTGGGTAAAATCAGAGCTCATGGCATTGGGGGGAAGACATTGACATGGATAGAAAACTAGTTGGCAGATAGAAAGCAAAGGGTAGCGGTGAATGGGTGTTTCTCAGAATGGCAGGTGGTGACTAGTGGGGTGCCGCAGGGCTCGGTATTGGGACCACAGCTGTTTACGATTTACGTTAGCGATTTAGATGAAGGGATTGAAAATAACATCAGCATTTGCTGATGATACTAAGCTGGGTGGCAGTGTGACATGTGATGAGGATGTTAGGAGAATTCAGGGTGAGTTGGATAGGCTGGATGAGTGGGCAGATACTTGGCAGGTGACGTTTAATGTGAATAAGTGTGAGGTTATCCATTTTGGGAGTAAGAACAGGAAGGCAGATTATTATCTGAACTGTGTAGAGTTAGGTAAGGGAGAAATACAAAGAGATCTAGGAGTCCTTGTTCATCAGTCACTGAAGGTGAATGAGCAAGTGCAGCAGGCAGTGAAGAAGGCTAATGGAATGTTGGCCTTTATTACAAAGGGAATTGAGAACAAGAGCAAGGAAATCCTTTTGATTTGTATAGGGCCCTGGTGAGACCACACCTGGAGTGTTGTGTACAGTTTTGGTCTCCAGGGTTAAGGAAGGACATCCTGGCTGTAGAGGAAGTGCAGCGTAGATTCACAAGGTTAATTCCTGGGATGTCTGGACTGTCTTACGCAGAGAGGTTAGAGAGACTGGGCTTGTACACGCTGGAATTAAGGAGATTGAGAGGGGATTTGATTGCAACATATAAGATTATTAAGGGATTGAACAAGATAGAGGCAGGAAATATGTTCCAGATGCTGGGAGAGTCCAGTACCAGAGGGCATGGTTTAAGAATAAGGGGTAGGTCATTTAGGACAGAGTTAAGGAAAAACCTCTTCTCCCAGAGAGTTGTGGGGGTCTGGAATGCACTGCCTCAGAAGGCAGTGGAGGCCAATTCTCTGGATGCTTTCAAGAAGGAGCTAGATAGGTATCTTATGGATAGGGGAATCAAGGGATATGGGGACAAGGCAGGAACTGGGTATTGATAGTAGATGATCAGCCATGATCTCAGAATGGCGGTGCAGGCTCGAAGGGCCGAATGGTCTACTTCTGCACCCATTGTCTATTGTCTATAAAAGCAAAAGTGATTACTTTGATCAGGTGGAGACTGGTAGACTGAATGGGGATGCTTTCTGATGTAGTGGTGAGGGCTCATTGTTCATAGATTTATCTGAAAGTGATAGAAATAGGAGATTCATGGGGAAAGTACTACAGATAATATCGAAATGAAAACAGTGAGCTCAACAGTTCAAATGCTAGGAAAGGCTAGCTAACAAATCATTGAATTCAGCGCTGAGTATTGAGGGCTCTAACATGCTTAGTTGAAGGATAAAATGCTATTCCTTGAGTTTATGTTAGAACAATGTTAGATATCAAAGTTAGAGGAGGAGTGGAATGGAGAATTTGTGGCGACCCACTTCCTAGCGCACTCGAACCAGCTCACAAATAGCCAGCGCGCCGGCATAAAGGCCAGTCCCAAAAGGGTGCCAAGTCTGCTTCACCAGCAAGGGGAAAAGCCCGCGCGCGGGACAGGACTGTGAATACGTGCCCCCTACAGCATCCGCGCGCGGGACAGGACTGTGAATACGTGCCCCCTACAGCATCCGCGCCCGGGGAGGGCGGTATCAGGAAGGCTTTAAAGCGAGGCCGCGAAGTTCGAATAAAATCTTTTTGTAACTGCAGTTCATTGACTCCGTGTCGTTATTTCAGTGCTGCGTGTAGCACACCGCTACAATTGGTGACCCCGACGGCCCAAATATCATTTGGGCCGAAGATAACCAACACCGCATCTGTTCATGCAGTTTCGTTGAAACTGCCAAGCTTCTGGACGCTGCGACCTCACCTATGGTTCCAGCAAGCAGAAGCCCAATTCCACGTTCGGCAGATAACCTCGGAGGACACACGTTACTACTACGTGATGAGCTCCCTCAACCAGGACACAGTGGCCCAGGTTGAGGAGTTCATACAGTCTCCCCCAGCGGATGGCAAATACACAAAATTCAAAGCCCTGCTCATAAGGACTTTCGGACTCTCACAGCGTGAGCGGGCTGCCCGCTTACTGCACCTGGATGGTTTGGGGAACAGACCGCCATCGGCTTTGATGAATGAGATGTTGTCTCTGGCCGGCGGAAACAAGCCCTGCCTCATGTTTGAGCAGGCATTCCTGGAGCAGCTGCCCGAGGACATATGCCTGCTGCTGTCCGACGCGGATTTCAGCGACCCCCGGAAGGTGGCAACCCGGGCAGACTTGCTGTGGAAAGCCAAGAAGGAGAGTGGGGCGTTTGTCGCACAGATCACCAGGCCACGCTCCCAGTAGCAGACCAGACCAGGCCCGGCAGCAGAGCCCGCTAGCCCCAGAAGGAGGGGTGAGAAGACCAACAAACAATGGTGCTTCTACCACCAGCAGTGGGGCGCAGAAGCCCGCCGTTGTCGCCCGCCCTGCAAGTTCCCGGGAAACGCCAGGGCCAGCCGCCGCTGATGGCTACAGCGGCTGGCCATCAGGACAGCCTCCTGTATGTGTGGGACAAGCGGTCGGGACGCCGTTTTTTGGTCGACACCGATGCCGAGATCAGCGTCTTACCTCCGACGAGTTACGACACCCGCAACAAGGCACCGGGTCCCACCCTGAGGGCCGCGAATGGCAGCACAGTAAGGACCTACGGCACCCGTACGGTGCAGCTACAGTTCGGCTCCAGCCGGTTCACGTGGGACTTCACACTGGCCGCCGTAGCCCAACCGCTCCTGGGCGCAGATTTTTTGCGGTCTCACAGCCTACTGGTCGACCTGCCGAGGCAGAGACTGGTCCACGCCGAGACCTTTCAGACGTTCTCCCTGGGTGCAGCCCAGTTGCCAGCCCCACACCTCGACTCCATCACGCTGTCCAACAATGACTTCACCAGAGTCCTGGCGGATTTCCCATCGGTTCTGGCACCGCAGTACACGGCAGCCATGCCCAGACACGGCATACAGCACCACATCCCGTCACAGGGACCACCCTTCCACGCCCGTGCTCGAAGGCTTCCCCCGAACAAGCTCCGACTGGCAAAGGAGGAGTTCAAGAGGATGGAGGAATTAGGGATCATACGGCAGTCTGACAGCCCGTGGGCCTCCCCCCTGCACATGGTGCCCAAAGCATCAAGGGGCTGGAGACCATGCGGCGACTACTGCAGGCTGAACGAAGCTACAACACCGGACCGCTACCCTGTGCCACACATTCAGGACTTTGCAGCAAACCTGCACGGCACATGGATCTTCTCCAAGGTAGACCTCGTCCGGGGATACCATCAAATCCCGATGCATCCTGACGACGTCCCCAAAACGGCTCTCATCACCCCGTTCGGCCTTTTCGAGTTCCTCCGCATGCCGTTCGGCCTGAAGAATGCCGCACAGACGTTCCAGCGGCTAATGGTCGCGTTGGGACGCGACCTGGACTTCGCTTTCATCTATTTAGACGACGTCCTCATAGCCAGCAGCAGTCGTCAGGAGCATGTGTCCCACCTCCGTCAACTCTACGCCCGACTGAGTGGATACAGCCTGACAATCAACCCGGCCAAATGCCAGTTCGGGCTCGACACCATCGACTTCCTGGGCCACAGGATCACTACAGACGGGGCAACCCCTCTGCCCGCTAAGGTAGACGCAGTCCGCCATTTCCCCCGACCCACCACAATCAAAGGCCTTCAGGAATTCGTGGGTATGGTAAATTTCTACCACCGCTTCCTCCCTTCAGCTGCCCGAATCATGCACCCCCTGTTCGCCCTGATGTCGGGTAAGGGCAAGGACATTACCTGGGACGAGGAGTCCGCCGCCGCTTTCATTAAAATGAAAGAAGCCTTGGCAAACGCCGTGATGCTAGTGCACCCCAGAATGGACATCCCTACCGCCCTCACAGTGGACGCATCTAACACGGCAGTCAGTGGGGTACTGGAGCAACTCATCGAGGGTCGCTGGCAACCCCTGGCATTTTTCAGCAAACACCTGCGACCACCCGAGCTCAAATACAGTGCTTTCGACCGGGAACTGTTGGCGCTATACCTGGCAATCCGGTATTTCAGGTACTTCTTAGAAAGTAGGCCCTTCACCGCGTTCACGGACCACAAACCGCTTACCTTTGCGTTCACAAAGGTGTCCGATCCCTGGTCGTCCCGCCAGCAGCGCCATCTGTCCTACATCTCTGAATACACGACGGATGTCCGGCACGTCTCGGGTAAGGACAATGTCGTGGCGGACGCGCTCTCTCGCCCTAACATTCATGCCCTTTCCCAAGGGGTAGACTTTGAGCCGCTGGCGGAGGCGCAGCAGGCAGACGAGGAGATCCCTAGTTACAGAACCGCAGTTTCCAGTTTGCAGCTCCAGGACCTCCCTGTAGGCCCAGGTGAGAGGACCCTACTCTGTGACGTCACCACCAGCCAACCCCGTCCCGTCGTCCCGGCAGCCTGGCGGCGGCACATTTTCAACTCCATTCATAACTTAGCGCACCCCTCCATCAGGACAACCATCCGGATGGTTTCCAACAGGTTCGTTTGGCACGGACTCCGCAAGCAGGTCCGTGAATGGGCCAGAACGTGCATGGACTGCCAGACGGCCAAGGTGCAGCGACACACCAAGGCCCCACCACAGCAGTTCCACCCCACCCACCGGCATTTCGACCACATTCATGTGGATATCATGGGCCCCCTGCCAGTGTCGCGCGGAGTGTGGCACCTCCTCACTATCGTGGACCGGTTCACAAGATGGCCAGAGGCGATCCCGCTCACCGACACCACCTCCGAATCTTGCACCCGGGCACTGATCGCCACCTGGGTATCCCGCTTTGGTGTACCAGCCCACATTACCTCCAACAGAGGCGCCCAGTTCACTTCCAGCCTGTGGTCAGCTATGGCCAGCCTTTTGGGGACACAGCTGCACCACACAACTGCCTACCACCCACAGTCGAACGGCCTGGTGGAGCGTTTCCACCGTCACCTAAAGTCGGCTCTCGTGGCCCGCCTGAGAGGACCTAACTGGGTGGACGAGCTTCCCTGGGTCCTGCTTAGCATCCGCACGGCGCCCACGAGGCCCTACGAGGGGCCGTTTACAGTAATCAGAAACAACGGGTCCACGTTCGTGTTGAACGTTGGGGGGAGAGAGGAGGTTTTCACGGTGGACCGACTCAAACCGGCCCATGTGGACGTGGCGCAACCAGTTGAGTTTCCGGCACCGCGGCGCAGAGGCAAACCTCCCAAACAGAGTCCGGCCCAGACTGTGGACATTGGGGGGTGTATCGCCGGTTCGGGGGGGGGGATATGTGGCGACCCACTTCCTAGCACACTCGAACCGCCTCACAAATAGCCAGCGCGCCGGCATAAAGGCCAGTCCCAAAAGGGCGCCAAGTCTGCTTCACCAGCAAGGGGAAAAGCCCGCGCGCGGGACAGGACTGTGAATACGTGCCCCCTACAGCATCCACGCCCGGGGAGGGCGGGATCAGGAAGGCTTTAAAGTGAGGCCGCAAAGTTCGAATAAAATCTTTTTGTAACTGCAGTTCATTGACTCCGTGTCGTTATTTCAGCGCTGCGTGTAGCACACCGCTACAAATTAATGTTTAGTATCTGGAAGCTATGCGGACAAAATGGGAGTATTTTGTAAAGCAATCCTAATTTGTGCTTCATTTCTCCGATATTGAGACTGCATTGAAGCATCAGATGCGATATGCTAAGAAGAAGTCATATGCCTTGCAATTTAATGTACTACATTCTATCACGATTTGGTTTCCCTTATACTGGTGAAACTGCTTGCAGATTGGTTTGATGGCTTTGCATAACAGTTCCATTCTGTGTTTCAGTGATCCAAGCTTTTAACTACCTGTCATTTTAATTCTCCATCCCTTTCACATTATGATCTCTACCTTTTGCCTGTTATAAAATTCCAGCAAAACCCCGTGCAAGTGTCAGGAATAGCATCTAATTTTGACTTGGCACACTGTGCCTTCAAAACATAATACCAAATTTAAACACAAAGAGATCCTGCATTTGCTGGAAATCCAGAGCAAGAGACACACAAAATGCTGGAGGTATTCAGCAGGTCAGACAACATCTATGAAGAGCTAAAAAAACAGTCGAATGGGCTCAACTCGAAACATTGACTATCTATTCCACTCTATTGATGCTCCCTGACCTGCTGAGTTTCTCAAGCATTTTCTGTGTGATTCACTAATTTTAAACCTATCATTTAAGTAGTCCTTCAGGTTTGTATCAGAGCTGCCATTAACATGAAGCATTAATTCTTTCTCTCCCCACATGTGCTGTCTGACCTACAATTCTGGCATATTTGTTTTTAATTATAGCTTTTTAGTATCTGAAGATTTTTTAGCTTTTCATTCAATGATGCCAGGAACAAATTCCTTTGACTCATCATGCTTGTACATTGTCTTACACTTTGTAAATTTCTAATAATGGATTTGAGAGCCTAATTATAGACTAGTTGAAACTCACTTCTAGGTTTGTATTCTGCTGATGGCTGATATGCTTTTTTTTTCTGATAGGAACTACATGCAAAGCTAGAGTCACTTGGAAAGATAGAAGAAGAAAGTCTATTGGCACAGACGGACAAGCTCATCAAAGAAAATCTTTCATTATATGAAAATGATGAGATCCTTAATTATGAGAAGAAGTTAGAAAAATGGGAAGAGGAGCGTGCGGGATTGATTCAGCGTGAAAAAGAATTGAAGGAGAAAGCTCGTCAAGAAAGAGAAGCTAGACTAGCAGCAAAAGCTAGAAATTAACCCTATTTAAGTTCTTCTTTACCCCAACCTCTGGACCTTCTATGAATATTACTGTATTGATTAAATAATGCCATAAAACATACTCAGTGTAATATTTTTAATATTCTAATTAAAAGCATTTATAATTCTTGGTGAATAAAATCTAAATCTGAAGATGTATATTTTCCCCAAGGTAATTTTATTTGGACTGCTGTGAATGAAGTAGATCACAGGAAACAGAACAGCTTCTATAGAAACAGAAACAGCTAACATTTCAGAGTTAACAGAAGTGGAAAAAGGGACTTTGATGTGAAATGTTAACTGTTTCTTTCTCCACAGATGTTTCATGATCAGAGTGATTACAGTGTTTTTTGTTTTGATTTCAAATTTTCAGTCTTTGTAGTTTTTGAATTTAATGCAAAAGGATTTGAGTGCAGGAGCAAAGACATCTTGTTTAACATGGAGTGCCCTGGTGAGACTTGCATCAGCATTGTATATTCTTTATTTTTTGGGATCTTGTCATCACGGTGAGGACAGCATTTATTGCCCATCCTAATAGCCCTCGAAAAGGTGCTGATAAGCCACTCTATTGAGCTATCAGTGCTCTTTGGTAGGAAGAAACTGTGAACAGAACATGTGATACATTTCCAAGTGTGGAAGAAGTCAGCTTGGAAGGAAACAGCAGATCGTGACACTCCCATATAATTGCTGCCTTCATTTTGTTAGAGGTTGGAGGTATTGTATGTACCGTGGGAATTGACTGAGAAAAATTGTAAGAGGTTAAGTAGTTAAACAAGCTTAATAGATTAAGTGTAATAAATGATGTATTTTGTAGATGAAAACACAAAATGCTGGCTGAACTCTGCAGGCCAGACAGCATCGATGGGAGGAGGTAGTGACGATGTTTCGGGCCGAAACCCTTCATCAGGAGTGATGAAGGGTTTCCACCCAAAACGTCGTCACTACCTCCTCCCATCGATGCTGTCTGGCCTACTGAGTTCTGCCAGCATCTTGTGTTCTTAATTATTTCTAGGGTCTGCAGATTCACTCGTGTTGCCTATTTTATAGATGATACTGCAGCCGGTGTTCTGGTGAAATGGATGATTTAGTCCTGATTGCTTTGAGTGCCTTGAAAGGTTGGTATTGCACTCATCTGCTAAGTGGAAAGTTTTCTATCACGTTCTCTGATTTATTGTAGCCATGCCATTTATCTGACTGGTCCAATTACCATTAAAAGGTACAAACCTTAATACAATTTAGAAAGTAAAGTTGCATTGAAAGTTAGCATTTTAGATATATTCAAGTTGTTTGAATGAGGTTGTAAAATTTTAAAATTATGAAGTTTCCATTGGAAAGTTAGTTTGTTATTTTAGGAGAATTGTCCATTGATATCTTTATTCCACTTTAACAGATATTGACACATTGTTTCAAATGGATTATTGAGACCTTAATGGGAAAGTCCCTGTTTTAAATGCCAGTTCCACATAGCTCTCAATTCCCCAATTTATCAAAAATAATGTTTTCTTTAAATACATCCACTAGTCAACACGGCCATCTAGGGTAGAGATTCACCATTTGTGAGAAGAAATTACTGCTGTCTTATTTTGTAACTTTTCAGCTTCTGGGGGATCACAGCTTTTGGCCAGCCTTTTATGTGTCTTCTAGAAATCCAAATACACTACAACTGCAGGTTCTTAGCCCACAATTATTTAGCTAGAAGGGCTGAGTGGCTTATTTATATATTCTTGTGGATTCACACATGGCACAGAAACAGGCCCTTCACCTTATCCCATATGTAACATCTTAATGAATAAAGACACAAGAAAACTGCAGACGTGCAGTGTGGGGTAAAATACAAAGTACTAGAGGAACTCCATAGGTCAGGCAGGATTTGTAGAGGGAAATGGACAATCAACATTTTGATTCAAGAACTTCATCTGGACTGAAAGCAGAGTGTTGGTCAGTATAAAGAGATGAGAATCAAGAGTTGGCAAGTGATAGGTGGATCTAAATGAGGGGATGTGATAGGCAGATTAGAAGGAAGGAAGGATGGTAATGGCAATAGAGGCTTGGATGTGATAGGAGGAGTAAACTAAAGGCTGCAGATGATGGAATTTCAGGGAAGTAAGATAGAGCATTGAACCAAATAGGTGGGTGGCAGGCGGGAATAGTGGGGTGAAATAATGACTGGAGGTCTGTGACCAGTGGTCTTCTGCATGGAGAGTTAATGCTGGGACCTCAGTTGTTTATATAGAACAATTGGAAATATAGGCAGAAAAATGGTAGATGGAATTTAATGTGGACAATTCTGAGGTATTGCACTTTGGAAAGTCAGATGTATGAGGAAAATATACAGTAAATGACAGGAATTTTAGGAGCATTGATGTATAGAGAGATCTTGGGATGCAAGTCCATAGCTCCATTGAAGTGAAAACCCGAGTCAAAAGAGTGGTAAAGCACGTAGTATATCATTTGGAACATTGAGCATAGTCAGGAAGTCATATTGCAGCTTTGTAAAATTAGTTAAGGCACACTTGGACTCTACATGCCACAGTAAAGGAAGGATCCAGTGGTTTTGGAGAGTGTGCAGCTGAGGTTAAACAAGATGATGATTAGAGGGAGTATAAAGAGGGGTTGGTCTAACCTGGATTGTCTTCTCTAGAGTGGCAGAGGTTGAGAGGGTGACATGATAGAAATATAAAATGATGAGAGACTTTTTTCCTGGGGTAAAATGTGAAATAAAGTGAGACTCGGTAAAATTTAAAGGAGATTTACAAGGCAAATTATTTTTTTAACAAGAGAGGTAGTTGCCAGGGGCACTGCTGGAAGCAGATGCAATTGCTACATTTTAGATAGGCACAAATAAGAGCAGGCAGGTGATGTTGGGATGTAGGCCATGTGCAGTTAGAGGTCATTAAATAGGCTTCATGGTTGGCACTGACATAGGCTAAAGGCTCCTGTGCTGTACTGTTTTAAGTTCTACCCTTGGCACATGGCTTTGTTAACAAACCAGAGAAGGTCACCTTTGTGGCTCTGTTTTCCAATTATGCCCCACATTGCTTATTATCCCTTAGCAAAACTCTTCCCCTCCTGCTCCAAGTTCTCCATTCTGGAAGATAGATCCATAATGCTAAAATCTGGCAGGAAACTTTATTTTAGGGACTTTTCATCCTTGCAATAACTAATGAAGCTCCAACTTGAGCTCATCAACTCTGAGCTGCAGATCCTTCAGCGGACAATAGTCACTGTAGTTATGGTCACTGTGATTCACAATAGGGTGCACCAGTTCCCAAATGTTAATATTACAACACATCCTCTGCCTAGCCATCTCTTCTATTTAGTTAACTGGATTGGTTTTAATTATTTTAGATGTGTACTTACTCCTTTGATATACTATTGTTCCCTGACAAATCTCTCAACCAAACTTGGCAGTGTGGAGGATCAGGGGGATCTTGGGGTCTGAGTCCATAGGACGCTCAAAGCTGCTGTGCAGGTTGACTCTGGTTAAGAAAGCATATGGTGCATTGCCTTCATCAACGGTGGAATTGAGTTTAAGAGCCTAGAGGTAATGTTACAGCTATATAGGACCCTGGTCAGACCCCACTTGGAGTACTGTGCCTAATTCTGGTCACCTCACTACAGGAAGGATGTGGAAACTGTAGAATGGGTGCAGAGGAGATTTACAAGGATGTTACCCGGATTGGGGAACATGCCTTATGAGACTAGCCTCAGTGAACTTGGTCTTTTCTCCGTGGAGCGACGGAGGATGAGCGGTGACCTGATAAAGATGTATAAGATGATGGGAGGCATTGATTGTATGGATAGCGATTTTTTTCCTCAAGGCTGAAATGGCTAACATGAGAAGGCACAGTTTTAAGATGCTTGGAAGTAGGTACAGAGGAGATGTCGGGGTAAGTTTTTTTAAAACGTAGAGAGTAAGAAGTGCATGGAATGGGCTGCCAACAACAGTGGTGGAGGCGGATACAATAGGGTCTTTTAAGGGTCTCCTGGATAGGTACATGGAGCTTAGAAAAATAGAGGGCTATGGGTAACCCTAGGTAATTTCTAAAGTAAGTATATGTTTGGCACAGCTTTGTGGGCCGAAGGGCCTGTATTGTGCTGTAGGTTTTCTATGTTTCAAATGGAAGAAATTGGAAAACCTAACCACCAATCACCTAGCTGTTTTCTGTGACATCACATTTTCACATTTTAGCACAGGTACAAAACTCTAATTGGGCCCGTGTCTTCTGTTCTTTGTACACTCACATCTGACTCAACTCACCTACTTATTTAGCACTACTATCATACTATGCAGCCACAGGACCAGAGTTGAGAAGTTCCCTCAGACCCTTCTCACCCACTTAAATCCATGAGATCACCACACTGCTATGAAAAAGGTCCATACTAATTTCTCTTGATACCCTTTTCTTATATCCAAAAAACATGAGTTCCCTCAGTTGAAATTAATTGATCTCAATTGAAAAGTTTACAATTGCAATGGTTGTCCCTTCTGTAGATACCTTGTTTACCTCCATACCTGAAACTCTAGGCTGCAACTAAAAATGCCAAACTGACTTTAGCTGTTTAAATCAGTTTACACTGCTTCTACAATCATAATTGGTTAAAATACAAATACAAACATGAAGTGAAGATATAGTTTAAAAACATGATGGATGTAGCCCTATGTATTTTCATCAGACCTTTCAATTACCATCTTTTAGATTTAAAATGATAAATTTGAGAATAATGATTTTTCAAAAACAATGTCAACAGCTGGTTAGGTCACCATTCCGACTAGACACAGTTCATAAAACTTGAACTAATGTAACATCTTTAGAGTGGAAGATTTTCTTGGTTAACATCCAACAAATATTTTAAATCTAACATCTAATATTGATATTCCTTGGGATTTTTGAAATGGTAATTTATTTTCTGAGATCAGTTAAAAGGAACTTGAAAAGGAACAGTGCCTTGCAATGTTTCCTGGGTAAGTACATGGCTAAGGCAATTTCACATGAGAAGTTTAGTGAACTAGTGCGAATGTGAAATGAACACGGGATGTGGTTACCTGAAGTAATTCAATGTTCAAACCATTGGCTATCCAAAGGGATACAAGGCGTTAATTTTCTAAGTTGAATTTGTTCTTGTTGTGGCAGTGGAGAAGATTGAAGACTGAAGCTCCAGTCATTGTGGTGATGGGGAGTAGCAGTGAGATACAACAGAAGCCCAATGGCAATTGTGGATAGAGCAGCTAAGTATCTAATGACTAGATAATGTTGATCATACTATAACTCCCAACGGTTCAACATTGAATTCAGTAAATTCCGATAATGCAAACTTCTGAGTTTATTTCAGAACTAGCAAGTCATCAAATCTGTAAAGATACCTCAGTTTTTCTCTCCAAGACTTGCAGGGCATTTCTAGTACTCCCTTTCATTTATGATTTCCTGTAAATTTGGTGTTTTGTCTCATACTGTAATTCCAGCACTTTTCCTCTTGCTCCATTTCTTATCAATGATCTCATGTTAGAATAGCATTAATTGAATTTCATATCTGGAATCCTGATGTAGAGTCTTGACGTGATGCATCACTGTAGTTTTGGTTATTTCATAAAGTGACATCAATGAGACATATAAAATCCTTGTGAGGCTTGATAGGGTAGCTACCCAGCTGGTGTTTCCTCTGTTACGTGTGTTGAAAAATCTCTAAGTCAGGGACTGGCTATTTAGGACTAACATGAGTAGATTTTTTTTTCATCCAATGAATCCTTGGAATTCTCTATCCAAGAAGGCTGCAGGTCTCAGTTGCACTGTTCAAAACACTGCACACCTGAGCAATAAAGGGTTATGGAATTGGTTCAGGGAAGTACAGCTGAGGAAGGAGATCATCGATAATAATGACAAAGCAGGCCTGAGGTTCAAATAGCCTACTTCTTCTTATATTTCTTATGTTAAGCAATATACAGTATTTCCAAATGTCTTTGGATGAGTGGCTGAGAAAGTAGTGCAGGGGGAAGGGTTTCAGATTTCTGGATCATTGGGATCTATTCTGGGGTTAGGTATGAGCTGTACAAAAAGGATATGTTACACCTGTATCCGAAGGGAACCAATGTCCTTGCAGGCAGGTTTGCCAGAGCATTTGGGGAGGGTTTAAACTAATTTGGTGGGGGGATGAGAATCAGAGTGAGTGGACTGAGGTTAGGCCAAATGCAATAAAAGTTGATGCACTGTGTGGAAGGACAGGGCAAAATTGCAAGATTGACAATTATGATTGTGGGCATCACTGATTCATAACTGAAAGAAGATCATAGCTGGGAGCTTAACATCCAAGGGTATACCTTGTATTGAAATGATAAGCAGAGGAAGTAGGGTGGCTCTGTTGGTTAAAAAGTGAAATCAAATTCATGGAAAGAGGTGACATAGGATCGGAAGATATAGAATCCTCACTGGCAGAGTTAAAAACTGCAAGGGCTAAAAAGACCCTGATGGGAGTTATATACTGGCCCCTAAGCAGTTGACAGGATGTAGGTGATAAATTTCAATGGTAGATAGAAAAGGCAACGTTATGATCTTCATGGGGGATTTTAGTATGCAGGTAGATTGTGAACATGAGGTTGTTACTGGATTCCAAGAGAAGGCTTTTTTTTAAGAGCAGCTTGTGATTGAACCCACTAGGGGTAAGTCAGTTCTTGATTTGGTATTATAAAGAACCTGGTTTGATTAGTGAACTTAAGGTAAAGCAACCCTGAGGAGAGGTGATCATAATATGGCAGAATTTACCCTGCTGTTTGAGAGGGAGAAGATAAACTCAGATATATCAGTATTACAGTGGAGTAAAGGGAATTACAGAAGTGTGAGAGAGGAGCTAGGAAAAGTTGATAGGCAGGAAACACTAGCAGGGATGATGGCAGAACAGAAATAGTGGAGTTTCTGGAGGCAATTTGGAAGGTGGAGAATGAGGTAAGAGAGGGCATATAATACAGCACAAATTAGTGGAAAGCTTTTTAAAAACCAGCAGAAGACAAATTTTTAAAAAAGCATAAGGAAAGAAGAGGATACCTAAAAAAAAATTTCACCCTAGATATATAGAAGAGTAAAAGGGCCAAGGGTGGATACTGGACTGCTGGAAAATGACATTGGAAGGGAAGTACTGGGGGACAAAGAAATGGTGAATGAACCTAATAATTCTTTTGCATCAGTCTTCACTATGAAAGACACTAACAGTGTGCCAAAAATTGTGTGTGTCAGGGGACAGAAGTGAGTGTAAATGCTATACTAAGTAGAAGGTACTTGGGAGGCTGAAAGGTCTGAAATTAGTTATCTGGACCAGATGGATGATGCCCATTTGAAAGAGATATCTGATGCGTTTGTGGAGGTGTTAGTAATGACTTTTCAAGAATGACAAGATTCTGGAATGGTACAGGAAGACTGGAAAATTGCAAAAGTCCTTCCACTCTTTAAGAATAGAGGCAGAAAAAAGGAAATTATAAGCCAGTTAGCCTGACTCCAGTGGTTGGGAAGATGTTGGAGTTCATTATTAAGGATGAGGTTTCAGGGTACTTGGAGATGCATACTAAAGTAGGCCAAAGTCAGCATAGTTTCCTTAAGGGGAAAACTTGTATGACTGATCTGTTGGAATTCTTTCAAGCAGAATAAACAAAAGGGAGTCAGTGGATGTTGTTTACTTGGATTTTCAGAAGTTCTTGGACAAGGTGCCTCATGTGAGGCTGCTTAACAAGAACCCATGTTATTACAGGAAAGATACCAGCAGGGATAGAAGTTGGCTGAATGGCAGGAGGCATAGAGTTGGAATAAAGGAGGCCTATTTTGGTTGACTGCCGGTGATTAGAGGTGTTCCGCAGGGATTGGTATTAAGACCTTCTCTTTTCACGCTATATCAGAACAATTTGGATGATGGAACTGATGGCTTTGAGACCAAGTTTGTGGATGATACAGAGACGGGTGGAGGTGCAGGTAAAGTGGAGAAAGCAGGGAGTTTACAAAAGAACTTGGACAGATTTGGAGACTCCCTCATCATAGCAAACAAATTCTCCACATTCGCTCTATTGAGATCTTTCAACATTCAATAGGTTTCAATGAGATCCCCTTCATTCTTCTAAATACCAGTGAGTAAAGGCCAGGGCCATCAATTGCTCCTCATACAATAAGCCTTTATTCCCAGAGTCCTACTTGTGAAGCTCCTCTGAAGTTTCTCCAATGTCAGCACATCCCTTCTTAACTAAAGGGCCCAAAACTGCTCACAATTCTCCGAGTGAGGCCTCACCAGTGCCTTATAAAGCCTTAGCATTACATCCTTGCTTTTATATTCTCGTCCTCTCAGAATGAATGTTAACATTGCATTGGCTTTCCTCACTATTGACTCAACCTTCAAACGAGCCTTTAGGGAATCCTGCGTGCGGACTTCCAAGTCCCTTTGCACCTCAGATTTTTTGTATTTTCTCCCCATTTAGAAAATAGTCTATGCTTTTATTCCTTCTGCCAAAGTGGATGACCGTTCATTTCCCGACACTGTATTCCATCTGCCACTTCTCTGCTCATTCTCCAAATCTGTTTAAGTCCTCCCTCCCTGCTTCCTCAACACTACCTGCCCCTCCACCTATCATCAGCAACCTTGGCCACAAAGCCATCAATTCCATCATCAAAATCATTGGTGTACAACATAAAAGGAAGTGTCCCAACAGTGACCCCTAAGGAACACCACTCGTCACTGGCAGCCAATCAGAAAAGGCTCACTTTATTCCTACTCTTTGCCTCCTGGCAATCAGCCATTACTCTTAACCATGCTAGTATCTTTCCTGTAATACCATGGGCTCTTATCTTGTTAAGCAGAGAGCACAGTCTCAGAATAGAGCGGCATCCATTTAGAACAGAGGTGGGAAGGCATTTCTTTAGTCAGGTGATGGTGAATCTCCATTGCCACGGATGGCTGTGGAAGCCAAGTCATTGAGAATATCTAAAACAGAGGTTGATGGGTTCTTGGTTAGTTAGGGCATCAGAGGTTACACGGGGGAGGCAGGAGAATGGGGTTGAGAGATCAGCCAGGGTGGAATGGCGGAGCAGAGTCAATGGACCAAGTGGCCTAATTCTGCTTGTATCTTATAAATGATGCTGGTCAAGTCACTTGAGCAGCCAGTCTGAGCCTTACCTGAAAAGTAGAAGACACACTCCAGCTGCCCGCTCCTAGATTTAACAATGTAGGATTGTGTCCTTAAAGTCCTGAACCCAACATTTCTGACTAAGAAGCAAGGGTACTAGCAAGTAAACCGAGTTAACACATTAATTGGGAGTTCGTGCTCGTCTTCCCCCATTACAAAGTAACTCAGATCATCGTAAACTATTCAATGTACAGTCTCATTAGAGAGCTGCAAAAGATTAGAACATTTTGTTTCATCATCATGTCATTGTTGCATCTTTAAAAATTACTTCTTAGCAGAAATGCATTATAGATTATAAACAACGCACAAAATGCTGTATGAACTCAGCAAGTCAGGCCATATCTATGGAGGGGAATAAATAATCAAAGTTTCAGGGCTCAATAATACGTGTTTCATTGAAGTGAATTAATTACTTCCAAATCATATTAAATAAATAAAATACTGTGGTATTTTTGGACTTGTATCATTAGATTACATTCCACTGAACAGAGGGAGTTAGTCACCTTGCTGAATTAATGTTAGTTCTTTAGTCCAACATTCCAAATGCTAATCTCAGCTTTATGCTACTTAAAATGCCCCTACTTCAATATTTCTACATTATCCCTCTAAATAATATTACAGTCTTTCCTCCAAGTCAAGCATTTACTTACAGAAATCCCTCTTTCCATTATAACAACTAAGTTGTTGACCTCCTTGTCACTGATTTTTCAGACAAAGGAAGATAATGTTCTTGATTTATTCCAGTAAAATCCTTATTAATTTTAACCATCTTTTCATTTGGAAATAGCACCAGTAGCGCAAGCCTCTGTTTCTAGCTATTGCTTCTCATCTCCGCCACAGTCTATAGCTTTTAATGTCAAAAACTGTGTACAGCACACAAAAATGTACATGACCTTACAAAAATAAATAATATTGACAGAGCTATTGGGAAAAATGTGATTTCTTACCACTGGTTGGGGGGGGGGGGGGGGTGTAGGGTGAAATAACCATAACTCAACTATCATATTTCATTTTATTGTGGATTTTAATTTAATTGTTCCCTTTACATCAAATACTCCAGTGGCAGGGGATATTGCACACAATATCTGAAAAGCACTACATAATACTTTCACTGAAAACTAAGTTCTACATTAGATATGACTGGATAGAGTTTTGCAGGATTATAAGACATAAATACCATACACAGCTGCAGTTTGACACATAAAACATTATTCAGTTAATGGGAGGATTGAGTTGCTGCTCAGCCAGCTGTAAGACTGGTGCTTTCCATTTCTGGAAGATAAAACTGCATGCAAGTGTTTAAGCAGAGTTTTTATGTTTACAGTCCTTTTTTTTTAGTCATCAGAAGGATCGTTGTGAATCAAGGATGAGAGTAACTTTGGACAGTCACAATGTCGGTTGCAGTCATATACCCAGGCATTAGGCATTAACAGTTTTTGGTCACTATTACTTTGTAATGTCACAAACATCCCATTAACAGCATCACTTTGTAAATCAGCTGAAGTATCATCAGGTCACAGCTATGCAGCGTGTCATCACACATATAATTTAATGTGTCAAACATTTACAATGAGTTTTGTTTTTAAAAAAAACACTCAACATCCCAAACACCCATTCATCCTAAAATCTAAAAGTGAGCAAATTCCCTCACCACAGATGCTACGCCAATTTTATTAATGCACTCATGTTTTTCTTTTTATTAAAATGAACTTCACAACACATACCCTTTTCATCCACAGAATATCATAATGGGTATACTGTATATATGTGGTAAGGTGGGAATGAATTGCATTGCAATCTTTCTATCAGCAAGTGGATTATGAACAATTGTTTCACCAGAATCCAGTACATTAGGTTAGCGTACAGTATATAAATCTGGAAGAAAATTAACCATGGCAAGATATCAGTGGATTGTCTATTTCAAAAAAAGGTTGGTTGTTGGAATGTAACGTGTTCAAACCCACTTAGTAATTGCAATTCATGCGCCTTGTTCTATGAACCTCAAGGCTCCTGCAACCCACTAGAATTAAGCAATCATTTTCACCTTACTGATATTGTGAGTTTGGATGCTTTAAAAATAGCACAAAGAAAAAGAAAATGTACATTACATTGCCAAAATCAGATTCGGCTTAACATGTTCCATAAAATCTACCATGGAGATTCAGTGCTTTCCACAGCACAGAACTAATTCTTAGCAAATTCCTTCACTGTTGATATTTACTATTACTAAATGCAATCTCACAATTACACAATTGATTTTCCCACTCAGTAAAATGACCTTTTTTTTTAAAGTCTTCAGGAAATGTAAACATGAAACCGGAAACTAACAGGGATGCAGTCATCAAATGCAGTATTTTTTTTCTATAAAAACATCCTTTGACCATTTAGACTTTACCATTCTAGTTACAGCAATTCTACCAAAAACAGGTTCTGATAATTTATTTTAAATGGTCCTGAATAAACATATCACATTATATCAGGTGAAAACAAATGAGAAAACAAGAGGAGCAGGAGTGAGATCTGGGGAAAGGGACAACAATGCATTTGCAGAACTGTACTGCTTGCCAGAAAACGGGTACCATTAGGATAAGCTGCACATCAGCTTGTGCATAATATGCAACTGGATCTGGGCAAATAACATGCCTCTTCAACCAGTACTATTTAAAGGAACTTGAAACAGGTCTCCACAAACATTTTCTACAGGGACACCAATAAAACAGCATGCCACATGCACATTCTCACAGTACGCACCCTATGATAGCACAACTAACTGCTCACGGTTTAATTATGGATTCATAGAAGTATAGGGAAAGGCAATTTATCTGAAACAGTCATAACAAATTCTTTTACAGAAAAGTAAATGAGAACAGTTTCTTTAATTGCAACTGTTGATTTTGGACTAGGATCAGACTGCACCTTAATCTAGTCAACCTATCGTGTCTGCGCAGCTTTGAAAAAAACTATTCTTTTAGAAAAGGAGCTTAAAAAAATAAATTGCTTTTTTGATGTTACAATTAGTCATTTTGTAGTCAGAAAGCTACAGGTTATAATGGAATTAATTCTTGAAAAATATTCTTGTTCCATCTTATTTGAACACTACTAAGTTACTAGTGACAAGAAACCAGTTTGACTTGAGTCTGCCCTCACAGTGGTGCGAAGGATGTTCTCCCATGTTAAGAACCATTTTGAACATTCCCTTGAAGCTTTAGAATTTAGCTATCATTTTCAAATTCACTAATAATTTTTACTGAAAGCAGATGAAAGGGGCTTTTAGATCTTTATAAGATGGCTGAACATTCCTTCCATGCTATCTCACCATTCTGGCCACGATTGCTCCTCAGTCCTTCTGCCTCTCCACCTTTTCTTAATCTATATTCAAGAGTGTGCAGCATTTGTTGATTTTTTAAAAATCTTGCTCAGCAATGGCTTCTCTATTTCTTCTTGCTCTGACAGCATGTTTGTCGAGAAGCTAAATCCTGTAGTGCAGCATACTAGAGGAACAAGACATAGCAATATCTCTCAGTTTCTAGCACGAGCAGCTTTAAGCAGTGCAAACAAGCCAATTATAAATTACATGGTTATTGACATTTTAAACTTACTTTAGAATTAGGGAGCGGCTATCCTTTAAAAGCACAGTTTTGAATGTTGTTATCATTAAACTATATAGTTACAATAGAAGATGTCATTAGACTGCTTAAAATTTACCTAAAATTACTGTTGGCATTAATTGTATGCTAAAATGAAAAAGGGTGTTTGCTTAAATAGCAAAAACAAATAATTTAAAACCATGTGTTCAGTAATGCTTCTCAAACCTATCTGGAGCAATATCTGCAAATAAAATTCTACAACTACTAAACATTATAATACATATGAAATATTGCAAAAGTTCTGCTGTCTGAAGCAACACAATGAAATTTGATTCTAATGAAGCCTGTCCACATTAGGAAAGCTGTGTACAAAAACAGTGCAAACATAACATGCTTTCATTTTCTGTTAAAACTAATTTGCTTCACACTTTTGTTCACAAAGTATTTAAAAATAAAATAATCAGCTTTCTTTAAAAAAAACATACTATACAAAAATGAGGTCATATCCGTGGGAAAGCAGCTGGTTAAGTTGTATATCTGGCAAAGTTACAATCAGTGGGGTCAAATGGCATCTAGTTCACCTCTAAGGCTCGTTAATTAGATCCAACAGTGGATATTTTCTCAACCACAAAAGAGAACAAAGATAAATCAGATATATTTGAATCATCCAAAAGTCAATGACTTTCACTAACTTCACAGATTGATTAAATTGTTATGTGTCATGGCAATAATCCCATTGTGTTAAAAGAGTAAGAATCCAAGCTCTATAGGAATTCTGGATGTTGGTGCACCGCGCCATAGTGTGAATGCCCTCTACCGTTGACGAAGGCAATAATATTTGAATCCCATCAAAATTTCAACAAAGCATCAATAAATGTGAAAGATGCATGATACCAGTTTCAATTCAATGCAATTTCTGATTCTGCAGGTCTGAACCTGCATTATGAACTATGCATTTTTACAGCATAGAAACTACCATCATATTTGGTATCAAAGAAAAATACATTCTCCTCGCCAAGATTTACGTGGTATTCTCCCAATTAACAGGAGTTTTAACTGTAAAACTGCAAGCCTTGAAAATGTAAGTATTCAGAAATTAATTAAGATGATCAGTAAATAATGGGTTTCAGATTATCATTAATGTTACACATTTACAACTTGTAATTTGGACTGTTACACTGCGCTACCACATATCAGATTAAAATGGAATTAGTGTATTTCACTTGAATGCTAGTCACTTATTGACTTAAGTGTTTCATAAAATTAATTTCCCAAAATTCAATAAACAAAATATATTTCCTAAAATATACAACACATACATTCTTAAAACAAAAATATAGCATTCAAAAATATACACGAGGTCACTTGCTGGGTTGTCTATGAAAAGTTCACGAGAAGGAATT
Source organism: Hemitrygon akajei (assembly GCF_048418815.1). NCBI lineage: Eukaryota > Metazoa > Chordata > Chondrichthyes > Myliobatiformes > Dasyatidae > Hemitrygon > Hemitrygon akajei. Next base: position 47,743,879 of record NC_133129.1, read on the forward strand.
AAATTATTGACTTTGCAGAGAGGATATCTGCATTCATCTTGGTTCCCTAAATGGCTTATGTGGATTCCAATCATACAAGTGAAAACTTACTGATTAACTACTAAATAACATTTGAAATTGCTTTAAAGCTGCAGTCATTTATCTAGTACTAGCTTAGTCTTTAGCTAATCAATCATAATTAAAATAACACAAACACACACGTACACATTTCAATTTATATTAAAGCAACAGCTCTTCCAACGTTTCCAACATCTATATCCTCAACCCAAATATTCCAATTCTGTTCACCATAGATCAGGTGTACTTATACCAATAGATAGAACTTATGTAATGGATATGGGTTTCAAAAGAAAATAACTAAAGTTTTATAATTTATAAATGCTTCGAAGTACAACGTATCGTAAAAGATACATAAATTGTATTTCCACTGTTAGATCTCTATCAAATGTGAATTAAAACTGAATTAATTCAAATTTGAGCTGTACATTATTAACAGAATTTCACCAGTGACTGCACAATACCAGACCTATACAAACTTAGATGTATTACTGTTAAAGGAATGCTATACAGATGATGAATAAGGCTCTAGAAAGATAATGTTCAGAACTATAAAAGATCAATAGTTCAAAGAGTTATAAAAAACACCCCTTCTGAGTCAACATAATGCACCCAACCAGTGAACCTTTACTTGGCCATTTTTGGATGAAAAATAGAAACTAAACAGAATGGAATCTATTTATTAATGATATACCACATAACCAAAACAACAAATAAAACTTTCCACACACTTGCAGTGATTTTTTTCCTTCATATCCAATTCCATCTCTTCCTGTGCTTGTTATAAACAACCACCTTTGAAATCAAAAAAGTCTACATTACATTGGAACATCTTCTATGACTGGTCTCAAGGAAATCCATGTTGTCGCTTACGAGTACGGACACATTCACACATACACACAAATCACAGCACTTCTCAAACTACCGTCCTACGCTGGTCTTCACTGTCTGATGTCTGCCTCATACACTTCCCATTTTAAAAAAGTGCAACCTAGATCACATTACATTCAAGTCACTGTCTAAGGCAAAATGACTAGTATGTGTACTCCCAACTCCTTTGGTCTCTGCTTAGGTATATTATTGTTTTAAAGCATGCAGTTTTATCAAGGCTTAATGGCAATATGCCACGTTCATATGCAGAATTAAATTTATCAAGAAGCTGGTACAGAGGGAACATGCCTTAGTTAAATATTTCTGCATTTTTATGGGAGGGGATCGGCTGGTTAAGTGAAAAGGGTTCAAATACTTGTGATTCCAGTATATGTGAAAGAGTGTTTCCACGTGGAGTTCATAGTATTATACTGCCTGGCCTCGGCATTATGGTCATCAAAAAAGCTAAATTTCACACTTTAAAATGACTGCTGTTAGAGATAGATGGTGATTCATTTTTGCCATGGAAAAGTTCACCCACTTACAATTTTTTTTCTGAACAAAAAAAAATCTCAACCATTATCAACCACACCACAATTGCAACGGATTCAGAGCGTGACAGATCCAAGTATTTTAAACCCTGCATTTTTTTTTGTAAGAATAAGAAAATTTTGCCTCAGCATAGGAACTAAATAGTCTGGAAAGTGTTACACCCTAGTGACCTGTATAACAAATCTATTGTACAGTATTCAGCAGACATTGAGTTACATCTGCTTTCCTCTTTTGTTTGAAATTTCCATTTGAGTGCTTCCCCTTAATCAACTGGCTGAATGTTCTGGTTCTGCGGAACTCCCAGTTACAGTTCGATCTTGCATGCAGGGAACGATTCATCTTGCATGACCACCGTGCTGCTGCTCGCCAAGACCATGATGTTCAGGTCCTGTTGCTTCTCGTGCGTCTGCTGGTACCATTCCCGCATGACTTCCGAGTCATGGGTTGGAATCAGGGTAACCTGTAAGAAAGCACATCACAACAGTGAACCTATTCCATCTCGTATCTGTTACATGAGAGCTGTGGACTCTACCTACACTTCTCAATGCCTCAGTAAAGCAGCCAACACAACCAAAGACCTCTCTGACCCCAGATATTTTCTCTCTCTCCTGTCGCCAGTTATAAAACTACTCAATGGTCCTCTTGCATGATAAGATTACTCTCGACCTTACAATCCACCTTGTCATGGCCTTGTACCTTATTTATTGTTCACCTGTACTGCACTTTCTCTGTGACTGTAACACTTCATTCTGCATTCTACTATTGCTTTCCCCTTGTACTCTCTTGATGTACTGATTTGAGACAGTGATCTCTATGGGCGGTACATGAAACTAAGTTTTACACTGTGCCTCAATATTTGTGATAATAAACCAATTTACCAGATGTAGGAAACAAATTCTCAGTTCATTGAGTGAGTGCAGATCCTTTACAAAAGGATCCTGTTTGGGCCAGAGATCATGTCATTAACAGATGATATGCCTATTAATATGAGCTAATAAAACCAAAATATCACTTGTAGTTTTGTAGATGAGGCTGAGTACAGGGCTACGGTTGGAAACTTTGTCACATGGTGCGAGCAGTATCATCTGCAGCTTAATGTGAAAAAGACTAAGGAGCTGGTGGTGGACCTGAGGAGGGCTAAGTCACCAGTGACCCCTGTTTCCATCCAATGGGTCAGTGTGGACATAGTGGAGGATTCGAATGGACAGTAAACTGGACTGGTCAAAGAACACTGAGGCTGTCTACAAGAAGGGTTAGAGCCGTCTCTATTTCCTGAGGAGACTGAGGTCCTTTAACATCTGCCGGACGATGCTGAGGATGTTTTACGAAGCTGTGGTGGCCAGTGCTATCATGTTTGCTGTTGTGTGCTGGGGCAGCAGGCTGAGGCTAACAGACACCAACAGAATCAACAAACTCATTCGTAAGGCCAGTGATGTTGTGGGGGTGGAACTGGACTCTCTGATGGTGGTGTCTGAAAAGAGGATGCTGTCCAAGTTGCATGCCATCTTGAACAATGTCTCCCATCCACTCCATAATGTACTGGTTAGGCACAGGAGTACATTCAGCCAGAGACTTATTCCACCAAGATGTAACACTGAGCGTCATAGGAAGTCATTCCTGCCTGTGGCCATCAAACTTTACAACTCCTCCCTCGGGATGTCAGACACCCTGAGCCAATAGGCTGGTCCTGGACTTACTCCACTTGGCATGATTAACTTATTATTATTTAATTATGGTTTTATATAGCTATATTTCTTCACTATTCTTGGTTGTAATGAAACCCAGTTTCCCTCGGGATCAATAAACTATGTCTGTCTGTCTGTCTTGGTATTTTATTTTTGCAGAAACCATCCAATGCAGTATCCAGAGGCTATTCTCAAATAAAATGTTATTCCTAGCCACATATTTAAAATATAAATGAATAATTTTCAACAAACAGACATTCCATGAAAGAACAGTCAGGTTTTTCCTTGTACCAGTCGTGGAATTGCCGAATGTACAAGGTGGAACACTGAATGGAGGAAACTGCCTAGAGTTGATTGGAAGAAGCACAGCTAGTCTTCCTGATCAAAGGAAGCCAGTTCATTGGGTTTGAAGGTGAGTTGCTTTCTATTCACTCCATGGGATGAGGAGTGGAAGGTGCTCATCTGTGGCTGTTGCACACCACCTACCATGCAGGCTTGGCAGAATGAGATCTTCTCGGTCCAATGGCAACAAGGTCCAAGCCACTAGAGGCTAGGCTCTGCCACAAAGACATTAAAAGCATGAAGGGCTTCCCACACACACATCTACTTGCCTGAGACCAGATATGTGTTGTTGTCCACTGACATATCGCTAGTCCAACTCCTTCCTTCTCTCAAATCCCCTTTCTTTTTCCATCTACTCCCCTCTCCAATCCCACCTTTTCTGGTAAATCCCATTCATTCCTTACTTCCTTTCTCATTCCCTCACTCAACACTCCTTCCCACTCAGATCCTTGCTCTTTTTCTTTTCCTTACTCCATAGCCTTCAACCTCATTCCCTTCCTTTATATCACTCCACCACCCCTTCCTATCTAGTTTCCTCCTACTCTTCCCAACCCATTATGGACCCCCCCCCCCTCTCTATCTTATCCCCCGTGCTCTCCTCCACTCTCCAGCACTGAGGAACCTTTGGAAAAGTTTCACTTACTCACTCAAGGCTGCATGAATTTGGCTCTTCCAAGAACTATGGCAGAGCATCAGTCTACTGCCCAAAGCTGCTTAATGGCAGTGTGTGGTTCCCTGGTGTTGGTAGGTTGTTGGATCATTCCTCTGGCGTAAGGACAAATCCACATCAATCAACTGGTTAAAGACCCAATAGATCACAATAACCCTCAAATTCACTACTCTCTCACTTCAGTACAAGAATACAGCCGGTCACGGAGAGAAGTCAACCTGCTACCATTGTCCTATCACACAAAAAAAAAATCAAAAAAATGTTTCCTGTTCTCAGATGTGTAAACTAGGAATATGTAGATAGCTGTAATGTGTATCACGAGGGAAAATGATCCCATTTTATTTCTGACCCTTTAATCAGGAAGTCTAGCTCTAATATTTCCAGTTAGTTCCAGGCAGTTTCCTCTGTTCAATGTTGCACCTTGTGTACATGAGGCAGCTCCACAACCAACACGGCTCATCCAACAAATAATATAGCACATCAATCTGTATGGAAATGTGGCAAAAGGCCCATTTCAGGTGGGAAGGCTGCTCACTGAAGGCTCGCCAGTAACTGTCTGATTTACACTTCTGTAGGTTGTCTGGGATATTCAGCTTTGCAACAGAATCTACTGAACGTTAGACCATGGTAGTGTAGTGCTCGGCACAATTGCTTTACAGCGCCAGTGATCACTGATTGGGGCTCGATTCCCACTGCTGTCTGTAGGGAGTTTGTACTTTTTCCTTGTCACCACATGGATTTCCTCTGGGTGATCCGGTTTTCTGCCACATTCTAAAGACATACAGTTAGTCTATTAGTCCACTGAGGGCAGGCTATGTTGGCACATGAGACATGGCAACACATGCAGACTACTCCCAGCACAATCCTCACTGAAATATCTTGACACAAATAACACTAGGTTTCGATGTACATGTGACAAATAAAGCTAATCTTTATATCTTTCTATGTTGTCAATTTCAGTGGGAAATCACACTGAAAAGAACTATTATACAAAATGTTACAACTTAAAGGGATTCTGAAAATGGCAAAAACTCTACTCTGTACTTTGAAAGGAGGACTTGGCAACCTTACCTGCATGTTACTGCCCCACTGAGATTTGCCCTCCAGAAGAGCATCCAGTACAGCCCTGCTTGGTTCATCAGCTGCCTGGTCGTTTCCACTCACTACATAGTAGGAAGATCTCACTCGTTTGAAAAATTCAGCATCCACCGTCTTGGCACTGCAGTGATTTGGAATGTACACCAGGTCAAGGTAAACAGGGGGTCCAGGAGGCACTGATGGCATGCCTGCTGCCTTATTGCTACTGGAACCTACAACAGAAACAATTCAATATTACTACATTGCAAGAATCAGCTCCTTCTGCCCCACATCTCTTCTCCTTTACAGCCCCCACCCACCTGCGACCATGCTCTATGCTGACTGGTGGACAATAAATGAACAAATATAACTGTGTCAAATTGTTTTCATACTTAGTCTTGCAGATACCAGCAACATGACAATAGCTGTGTGACATACCCAGTGCATGTTGGTGGTCAAACTATTCTTACCAGCCATCTATATCTTATCTAAGTGGGAGTTCATTCATGACAATAACACTGGTTGAGATTATACAAAATTCTGAGGGCCATAGATAGGGTAGATAGCAAGTATTTAAAATAAGCAGGCACAGGTTTTTAAGTTCAGGGGTAGGAGATCTTCAGGGGACTTGAGGAAGTATTTCCTCAAGAGGTTCATTGAAATCTGGAACAAGTAACCTGGCAGAGGCAGAGGGTCTCACAGCATTTACTTGGATGAATGTTTTTCCAACACTGAACACTAAACGTATTGAGCTAGGCGATGGAATCGGAATCAGGTTTATTGTCACCAGCATTTATTGTGAAATTTGTTAATTTAGCAGCAGCAGTTCAATGCAATACATAATATAGAAGAAAAACAAATGAATTACAGTATATTTATATTGAATAGATTAAAAATCAAGCAAAAACAGAAATGTATATTAAAAAGTGAGGTGGTCTCCAAGGGTTCAAAGTCTATTTAGGAATCGGATGGCAGAGGGGAAGAAGCTGTTCTTGAATCGCTGAGTGTGTGCCTTCAGGCTTCTGTACCTCCTACCTGATGGTAACAATGAGAAAAGAACATGCTCTGGGTGCTGGGGGTCCTTAATTATGGACACTATCTTTCTGAAAAAGGTTGAATATGGAAAAGCATGTGATTACCAGCACAAAAGCCATAGGCCAAGGGGATTGCTTCTGTGTTCTGTGATTCTCTACTAATTTCTTCCTGCTCTGAACATTTACGGTATAATGGTGTACTGCTGCTTTCTCAGTAAACACCTTCCCACTTTTCAGGCGTAGAACTGAGGATGAACATCTGAAGTAGAAAAAGATTTCTCCACATTGGAAATGCATCTTCTTGTTTCCACATTTTCTTTCAGATTTACATCTTTTACGTTATTCTATTTTATATTTATTTCAAAACTAACTGTTAAGTCTCACACTGAATTGGAAGGGAAATGCCAAAATGTCTTTCAGATTCAATTATGCATTCAAAAGTAATCTACAGGTAAGAAAATTGAGTTGACAGGAGAGTTTCCTCGAGCAAATGGTGATAACTTAGAATGCATTGCCTCAAAGAAAGGTGGAAGCAAATACAAACATAGCTTTCAAAAAAGTATTGGCTAGGTACCTGAAGGAAATAAAAGTTTAGGGCAAGATTCAGGGAATGGGGTCAGCTGGCTCAATCTGATATTAAAAAAAAGGACTAAAAGACTAACTGGCCTCCTATGATGCAATGACTGAGTTCTTTAGACAATTTTTTTCACAATGCATTAATGTTGATTTAAAATGCAGATACAGGATGGTTTAACTCAGTTACTGTAGCAGCATTTACAGTGATAAGGAGGTAGGATAGTCTTGGCTATTCTTATTCTTCTATCCGGTTTACCTTGAGATAGCACGTGGCTTAAATAAGGGAACAGAACAATGGAACATGGGCAAAGCTGTACCTCCATCTTATTCCTCCATTTAATGAGTTTGCACCAGATCTTGGCCTGAACTTCAAACCCTGTCATTGTCGCATATCCTTAAAAGCATTTGGTTATCCAAAATTTTACTGTGTCAGGTTTATAACCAATTTTTGGTCCTGCATCAACTGTCAGTTGCAAAAGAGATTTCTAAGCTTATTTGATCTTTTGTGGGTAAATTGATTCTTACTTTTCTTACTGGAGGGACTGATTTCACTTTGTAGATTGTGCTCTTGGTCCTAGATTCTCCACCTAGTATTTCTATCTTAACATCTATCAAATCAAACTTTTAGCTTGCAATTTGTAGGGAAAATAGCCCTAGTCTGTGTAATCTCCCAATTTAAAATCCTGAATGCCAAAACTGCCAACGAAGATGCACTGAAGGAAAATCTGTGTAATTAGAATATTTGAAAATATTTTTCCAAATAGATTGACTTGTGATCCAGCAATGAATGAATATAGAGATGCCTATGGATTAACTAGAGGAGCAGGGGAATTAATAATTACAATTATTATAAATGGTGTAAACATTTTGTTATCTAAAGATTATATGCTTAACAACTTGGGGAATCCTTTCTAGTAACCCCACTATGTTTTCATCTCTTCTAGTTAAAAGTTCTATTGCTTATTTCAATATCTTATCCTCTTACTGCATGTTCAGTTTTTGAACAATGAGCAATTAGAACTGTATAATTGGCTCTGGACATTTTCCCTGCAGCCATCATCATAGACATAATGTCATTTGCATATTGTGTGGTCTGTCTTCTCACTGGAAGATTATTAACAATTCTCTCTATCGGGTTTTGCACATTAAATATTAATTATCTATCACTTAAATTTAATATCTGTCCAGTGCTGTTATAATTGCCTTTTCTACATTCTTTCTCAAACTGTGAATCTCCTCTAATTCTTCCTGGTATCAAACTTTTAACACAGATGAACTACATTATTATTCTACATTCTGACATGGTCCCAAAAGAGCTTCAGAAACTTCTCACAAATGCTCTAAGGCTAAAGTAACAGACATATGCTTACTTACATTATTTATGTAGAATTCTCATTGAGAATGTTAAGGACTTTTTACAAATATACGATTAACAGTTTTGTTTGTCATTCACCTGACCAGTTATGCAGCATTAGCCATTTTGAATAAGGATCACTGAATCAAGAGTTGTATATGTCTGAATAAGAACACCTTACTTAGTAGTTTAGTCGTCAATGGAAAAGTAAAATAAAATTCGAAGAATTGCAGAATGTTAACTCGGATTCTGTCATTTTATTTAATAGGTGAGAAATTTTTGCTGTGCCTTCCTGAGAGAAACTACTCAGAAATGAAATAAGGTTCCGTGTTTCTGCCAAGATAATGGAGGTCAAGAAATTGGAATTTCTAGGAGTAAATGCACAAATTTTATGTTTAAATACTTAATATTCAGAACAGTGCAATATCCTGGATTCATACTGAATTAGTCAGTTTACTGAAACAGGCTAAAGGGTTATTACCTGGATTTTTAGTGGTGTGTGCAGATTTTGAGTTTGTGGTATTTGTAGCATTCTTTGCTTCTTTGTCATCACCTCGAGCATGTTTCACTTCTGGATTGGTGCTAGTTTTGGGCCCCTTGTCTGCTGAATCCTTTTTAGGGGAAGCTGTTTTTGCAGTTTTATCAGATGATTCCTTGGCTGATGCAAGTGCATTTGTTCTGGAAGGAGCACTGGGGTGCTTTGGTTTGTTGTCAGATTTTCTAGAAGGTGAGGAAGACTTTGTCTTTGTGACCTGCTTTTTGGTTTTTGTTCTTTCTTTAACATCCTTCTTCAAAGATTTATCTGCCTTTCCTAAGTTCTGTTCAGTAGGCAATGCTTCAGGATCTACCATGCAAACGTCTGGGTGTGGAGGAGGAGGACTGGGGTCCTTTAAGGGGACAGGCGGGGGATCCATCTGTCTATGTACAAGTGTTCTGTCTGTAGGAAGGGTTTCGGACTCATCTTCAGAGTCTAAGGCAGCGTCTGCAGTGATGGATGGGCATTCTTCTGTTCCAGGGGGGAAGTCGGAATCAGTCTGTGATGGAGCTGACTCACTGATTGATGTGCCTGGAGTATCATCGCACTGACGTGCCTGGTGCTTTCCACCAGGAGGTGGCTGAGCTCCTCCACCTTGGGTCAATGGCCTTTCAAGATCTTCAAGAGCATCTTCTTGTTCAAAAAATTCCAAGGGGCTAGGGTTGATGAAAGATGGGGAAAGATCAGCCATGTTGAGCTTGAATGAAGTAGGAGTTTTATAACATTTGTCTGCATGATATTGAGCCTCTGTTCTGGATGCAAAAGGTCCATCATCAACCTCAAAAGTGTCTTTGACTTTATCTTGTTTGCTACTGAATGCCTCCATTTCTTCAATGTCTGTCTGCACTACTGGAATTTTGCTCGGTGAGAGGGAAGGCTCTTGGTATGAATGTGTTGCAAATACAGCAGATACTTGGTCTGAAGAAGAAAATATTGATGATCCTGTTGGAGATTTCTCTTGCAGTATACCTGAAGCTGGTGAATCAGAACTATGAAAAGGAGAAATGTTATTTGCAAATGAAAGAGGCTGTGAAACATCAAACATCTGTAAGTCTTCCTTCTCTTGCAGTGGAGAAGTTGCTTGTGGTGAACGGGTAGCTGGGAGCCTCTCTGGGAGTAAAGCCTCTCCAGCAATAATTGTTTTTTCAGAGGGGATGGCAGATGAGACAGAAGTACAAACACCATATTCTTCCTGGAGAGGAGAACTTGTTTGTGGAGTGCGAGCTGATGAAGTTGTTGGAGAAGCTTCTGTTGGTGGGGTTGAACCAAACAGTAAGTGATCTTTATCTTGACTGTAGAATGGTTTGTCAAGCGCAGGCAAAGAGTGCTGCATAAACTGAGTCTCGTGCATATCAGTTGGACTATAATCTACCTCAGTCGGCCCATTCTCAGAAATGTGCTGGTAGCTGGCGTTAAATGAAGGTTGCTCAGGAGACTGCTTGCTGAAGTCTAAGGCTAAAGACTGTTCAGGGGATTCCTGACTGAATTCCACGGACATTGTAGAATGTTCAGGTGACCTGACCTCCTGCACTGGTGTTCTGGATTTTGCAGTTTTTGGAGAGACTTCTGGAGGAGAAATTGACATGGGCCTTGGGCAATCCTCTTTGGAAGGTGAAACTTCTGCTTCTTGGAAGGCTGTAGGCGTTTGCACAACTGATACAGACAGGGATTCATCTACTTCAGTTGAATGAGGAGATCCAACTTCTGCATGCAATGAGGGGGAAACGTCATCTGCTGTGGGTTCTGGGAAAGAACTGGTGGCCAGGGATGCCGTTGAAGCTGATGCAACCCCTTCAATGTGGGAATAGGTGTCTTCTGCCACCACCTCATCGACAGGTGTGGCTGATTTGTCTGATGTAGTTCCTTCAGAGATTGACATTTTGCTGTCTTCCTTGGTAGAACCAATCTGGCTGAGATCTACCAATGTTGGGGAAAGCTCCCCTCCTACTTTATGTGATTCAAAGGGCCCGAGTGATGCAAAAGAACCAACAGTGCCCCCTTCTAATTTTGGTTCCTGGCTAAAACTATCTTTGGGAGTCAACAATTCAAAATCAGCTGCCTGATCTTTTTCGGGAGCAGGAGGACCAGATGAGAAATCATTAAATGGATAAAGTCGGGGTGAAGAAAGAAGTTTAAGTTTGTCGCCTGTGAGTTCCATTGCTCCTTCCAGATACTGTACTGGGAATTCCTCTGCATCATTTGGAGAGCTATCAACGGGGGAACTGGAACCCAACATCGGCGGACTACGCAGTGGAGACAAAACTTTCTCAACAGGTGATTCTGAATCAGGTACAGGCTCATCCATGGGACTATACCTTGGACTGGTCTCATCGGCTTTCACATCGTCAGTCTCAATAATAATAGGTGTTGGGAGCTTTCCTGACACATCAGCTGGAACTTTACTGCCTTTCTCATCGATTGGAGACTGATAAAATGGAGTGTGGCCAGCACTAGGAGTTCCGGACTGTGCGGGTGAGGTCATTTCCAGGGTTTTCTCTTCAGGACTTGCACACTGATCAACTGGAGCTTCCTTTTCCAAAGCTGTCAGATCAGTGGATGCCTTGATTTCAGATGGGGTCAAATCAAAGTTGACGTTGCGGTCGCTTAATGGTGTCCTAGATTGTGGTGAGGATTCGGCTGGACTCCTTGCCGGGCTTAATTTGGTTTCAAAGTCTTTTATTTGACTCTCTTGCTTTTCAACATCAAAGTCCTGCTTTTCATATTCATGTTTAGGAATGCTGATGTCAGCAGGTGGAGGTTTGAAGTACTTGTCCTCTTCCAGGGAAGATGAAGGAGATATTGTTGAGGCAGAAGCTGGGTAATCATCACCTTGTGTCACATCAGTTTTTGAAATTTCCAGCGAAAACCCGTTGTAAGTGTCAGGCACAGGAGAGAGCTTGGCTCCCTCTCGACTCTGAGAAATAACAGTTGTTTCCAACTTTGTTACACTAACAAACTCCTGAGTTGGTGATTCAGTTTCTTCATTGTTGGTCTCGTCGCTCATAATGTCCCTGGGTGTGGACATTCCATCCATCGGGGTGGGCTCACTAGAGATTTCAATAGTAGATTGAGTAAAGCCAGATGTAGCTGTAAATTCTTCAGGCGGCTCCTCATGGGTTTCTTCATCAGAAGCTGTTGCCTCACTTTCAAAATCAGCAGGAATTGTCTCATTACGAATAGACAATGTTTGATCAATGATGGAAGAATGAAGGGCGGAGAGTTTATCCAGAGTTGCACCAGGAGATGGAACTTTATTCTCTTCAATGTTTTTAATCTCACATTTCTCTTTCTCTTCATACATTTCAGCATCTTTGATGTCACCTACTCTACTGCCTTCATCCTCTGCCTCTTCTTCAGTCTCAGCTTTTGCAAGAAGCTTGTCCTTTTGCTCTCTGTGATCATCTGCTAATTCTGATTCTTCAATCTCTTCTCTCTCTACCATCTCTTCAACATCAACCGGTTCTTCAGTTTCAATTAATTCCTCAGCTTCAAGGTCCTCAGCCACAGCTTTCTCCCCAGTAACAACATGCTCCAGCTCAGTTTTGGTGGGAACCATCTTATCCACTGTCCCTGCTAGTTCCTCAACATCTTCAGTCTCTGCCTTCTCTTCAAAGTCCCCAGGTTCAGAGGATTCTTCAAAACCTGCTCCTTCATCCTCAAATCGTTCTAATGCTTCCTTATTTTCTGTCTCAATGTACTCTTGAGGAGACTGCTCAAATTCACCTTCTGCCTCAGTGGTTGTTATTCCTTCATCAGGAGACTCATCTGTCTCGAGAGCGTCTCCATGAATTGTAAGCCCTATCTTTTCCACTTGTACTTCATTCTGTACTGAATCCTCTACTGGTACAGGAGGTGCCTGGGTGTCTCTCTTCTCTTCTTCGTTAAGCTCTTCAAAGTCCTTAGTTAAGTCTTCTGGTGAGGACATGAGTGATCGTTCAACTTCAAGTTCGGCTGCAGTGACTGTGGCTGTAACCGCTGCTGCTGCCACGGCCGCCGCTGCTCCAGCTGCAGCAACAGTTTCAACCTTAGTTTCTTTCTTGCCTGGTTTTGCCTTTCCTTTCAGTTTGCTTGGGCTAGCATCTTCCTTCTTTACTGTCTCATTTTTCTTTTCCACTTTGGGTTTCGGTGGTGATTTTTTGGCCTCAGCAGCTGGCACAGGTTTCTTGACTTCCTTAATGGGCTTTTTCACATCTTTCTTGACTTCTTTGTCATTCTTTTTGACTTCTTTCTTTTCTTCTTTTTTCACTTCTTTTACTGGTGTTTCTTTCTTCTTCACTTCTTTTTTAATATCCTTCTTTACTTCCTTCTTTATTTCTTCTTTTTTAGGTTTCTCCTCTTTTTTCACCTTTTCTTTCTTAATGGCTGCTTTTTCCTCTTTCGCCTCTGGCTTGGCACTCTCCTTTTTTACTTCCTTTTCCTCTTTTTTCTTCTCTTCTGGTTTCTTTGCTTTAACCTCCTTCTTCACAACCTTTTCCTTTAAAGGTTTTGCCTTGTTCTCGGACTTTATCTTCTCGTCTTTCTGTGTACTTTCTACAAGTTCCTGTTTAGTGGGTTCTGCTTTAGCTTTTGCCTCTTTCTCCTCGGGCTTAGACTGTGATTCAGTTCTGCTTTTTTCCTTCTTAACTACAGGTTTCTCCTTCTTTTCTACCTTCTGAGGCTTTTCATTAACAGCCTCTTGGTGATTAACTGCAGCAGGTTTTGTTATCTCAGGTGTTTCTTCCTTGACATCCTTTTTAACTCCTTTTCCAACAGACGGCCGGGAGTTGGATTTGAGACTCTCCTTGCTGTCACTGCGTTGCTTCATCTTCGTTTGTTTAAGTGTTGGGGCAGCCAGGCCTGCTATGAGTTCTTTCTGAGTTACGACCGGGTGTTTCAAGAAGTCTAAGTGTTTGAGCTTTTCTAATCCATCCAGGATATTGTACTGTGGAGCATTCCCTGGGAAAAGGGCACGGACTATTTTCTCAGATGGGTTGGCTGGGTGCCACACAATCAGAGAGGATATTGAAGTCAAGTATGGAAATGAAATTTCTGCATCTTTGCCATTTGGCAATACGAGTCCAGTTTTAGCTTTGTTGTTGCTGGACCAATGTTGCATGAAATATTGTAGCTCCTTGCTTCCTTTCACTGGATTTAAAATGTACATTTCTAGTCGTCCCACACCCATTTTCTGGAACAGTATTACTGGATCAATGGCATTTCCCACAGTCCTAAACAGGGGTTCTGGCTTTATAGACAGTTTGTTTAAGTACTGGAGAGTAAGGCAGGTTTCTTCAGTATTCCTCCTGACCCTGAAATTAGGCTGCAAGTTTGTCACATTTTCCGGGACATTAAGAAAGACAACCCCCAGCTCAGGTGAGATTAGATTTTTCATCCAGTCACTGTTAGCGGTGGATCCTTGTGACTGTTCCTCTTCCAACTCCGCTATTTTACGTTGCAACAGACTGTTGACACCCGGGAGGTTGTCTGCTCCATTGTGGGTGAGTAGAATTGAGTCAACTCTGTCCAAGTGTCGTACCAGTTTCCAGAAACATGACTTGCGATCTGATCCACCATTTATAAGCATGTTAAACCCATTCACAGCAAACAAAGCCGAGTCCCCTCTTCCACCTGGGAAAATGTAGCAACAAGGCTTGGACAATTTCAGGAAGCCACCAGAAGCAGGGGGCTCCAATACATCAAAGGCTGACGGGACTTCAACCGACTCAGACAGGTACTCTGTGAATTCTGATAGTCCTTCCATTTCTGGTAAAATGGAGACTGAGTTCAGTTTTATATTGATAAAGTCCTGCAGATTGTGTTTCTCCAAATTAGTGTTTTTCCAGTCGCCTTCCTCGGGACAGAATAATGTGAGGCTGGCTTTGTTGCCTGGGTGTGTGGTACTTAATAGTTCTCCAATCTGACAGCAAAATAAAAGACAATAATTAGTAGCAATTAATGAAAGACCTCAATTAACATCAACTTGGCTTTTTTGTATCAGAGCCATTTCCTGCCAAATGAATTGTAATTACAAGAATACTCATGCCAGGAAAAAAAATAAAATATTCCTTCTTCTATTACCAAAATATATGTAAATATTTTGAACTGCTAATTCCAATTTGGATGTAATATAGTTACAGAGACAACTAAATTCATAATATGTCACTTAAAGGTCCTAATTCTATCTGGGTAAGCCCATGTTCATTGAAAATATGCAAGGAACTTTCCTTGTTTCATGGTCTAACATGCAGGTAAGTTAATAATATTCCTCTCTGCACCCTGCTATTTCTTTAGCATTTTGTCTGCTTTTTACGAGGCGGAGTGGCTAGCTCGACACTCAATCCAGCACGGATGGAAAGCGTGCAGGGAGCCGGCCAGATTGAAACCACTCGCCTTGATGTCCAGTGCTGACGCCACTACACCACGGGCTGGCTAATGCAGATATACATGAAGGCTAATTTCTCGGCAGCTCTTGCTAACCAAACATTAGCAGGAAGGAAATTTGGTGATTTAAGGAGATTCTTAACTCTGCAGCAACCTGAAATCTCACATTTTGTAGAAAAATGAAGCAGTATGTGAACTTCTAAAAATGGATCATTGAAACACAAAACTGTTTCATGCAGTTGGAGCAATGCTTTTAAAGAAGTATACCAGGATTATTCCCTTACAGTGTGGAACTTCTACTTTGCCAAGAATAAACTCACAAGTGCAAAAATAAGTGCCTGTTCACCCGAGTAGTAGTGACAGAACATGAACTTCATCAGCAACAAGACAAGTGACTGTAGATGCTGGACTCTGCAGTAACAAACTATCTTCTCAGGGGACGCAGCAGGTTGAGCGGCGTCAGTGGGTGGAAAGGATCTAGTGATGTTTTGATTCGAAGCTCTAGGGTTTTGATCTAAAAATGCTGACAGTTCCTTTCCCCCACACAGATGGTATTCTACCCGCTTAGTTGCTCCAGCACAACTCTGGTGAGCTTAAACACATGCTCATAGCAACTGCTGACCATCTTCATGACAGATAATCATCAAATTAAGAGTACCTCTCAAACTTCCAAAACAAGCCTTGCTTACATCAAGGTTCAGCTGTGGGCCAGAAAGAACAAGATCAAAAGTGAAAAGTAGGCATTTACCTCTTGATCTGTAAAACTTTCAATGAAGTTCTGAAATGAGAAAGAACCAGATTGTAGAATCAATTCCCCTGTGTTTTCACAGCACTGTCCGGTTAACACCAGCAGCTTGTGTCGGGCAGCATCAGTGATCATGAGGCGTACCTGAGAAAAGGAGACGCAGCTTTAAAAATGTTGGGCAAGCAGCTGCAGGAACCATTGACTGACAGGAGCATTTCAGACTCATTGATCTTTATGTAGGATTAATCAACAGTGCATCCTCAGATTGGTTTAAAGTGTCGTTACTAGTTTGGTTTAAAGATACAGACATATTTGTACAAATCTTCTGAAACCACAATGATTTTCATGGTTTGGGGGCTAGACTGAAAAAAGGTTAAAAACATTAATATCAACAGATTATTATTGATATTAGTAAACATTAAGTGGAAGAACAGATATAGCATTCTACTGATAACCATATTGGTACATCTTTCTGAACTGTCCTTTCTCTACCCGGTGCAGATATTCCCACACAGAGTTTCCAACACCAGGAATGTCAGCAGCAATGGCACTGATGAGAACTTGCCTGCTCTCAATGGACAGGCTGCACTTCAAATGGCCAAAGATGATCTGACTGTTGCAGTGACATATTTACCATAAATTTTTTGCAAATCTTCAACTGAATCTAGAATATCCTGTGGCCTTGTGGCTGAAGCAGATTTCTGGGGGGTGTGGGGGTTGGGGTTAGCATTAGGTATTGAATGTTAGGATTACAAAGCAGCATACTTCCCAGCCTGTGATTAATGGTACAGAGAACTGAATGCAGATACATTATATATATGAGTAGTGTCCAAGGCACACAAGTAAGAGGAGAGATTTCGGACAGAGGGCAAGTTGCTTTTAAGGTTGTTGAATCTACAAGTGGAATTGTAGATTCCGCAAAATAAGCACTACATCAATACTTTGGAATATGAAGTAATATGGGTGACAATGAGCTGGAGTATTAAAACTATTGCTATGTCGAAGATAAACACCAATGTGAATAGATTGGTTAAAGAATGGAGAGCAAAAAGTGAATTCAATGAGCCTTTCTCAGTTTCAAACCTGAGGAAGACACAATGGTAACCTGGGCCCTGCTATATTGATAATTTGGCTGATGATTTCCAAGTGTGCTGATGATGCAACACTAGATGGAATCGCAGATAGAGAGGAAGATCTAATGAGACTTCAAAGGAGGATAAATGAGGAAAATGAGTGGGCAAAAGCACAGAACATGGCATATTATGCAGGGAAATGAGAGTCATCCATTAAGGTGCACAAAATGGAAAAGCAGAGATCATGAAATGTTGATGTTCAAAGGAACCTGGGTGAAAGCTGACGTGCATGTGTACTGGGCATTTAAAGAGGTGTGTAATACATTGCCACTTATTGAGAGGGTTGAACTATAAGAGTGAAGATGTCTTACTGCAACTGCATAATGCCTTGGTGACCACAGCTGGAATAGGGTGTACAATTTGGATCTCCCTCCCCAATAAAGACAGGCTTGCCAAAGGGGAAATGCAGTGAAGATTTACTAGTAAATTAAAATACAAAAACGGCAGATGCTGAAAAAACAAAAAGTGCCAGAAAGATTCAGCATTTCAGACAGCATCTGTAGAAAGTATAAAGGAGTTAATGTTTAAAGACATTTTGTCAAAACTGGGAAAAAGAGAAAATACATTAAAGTCAAGCGGCTGGGACGTTAGATTGGAGAAAGGGAATTTCTCTGGCAGGGAGAGGCCAGGCTTGCACTGGAACTAACTTGCAAATGAGATCATCTTGTCGATGGGATAATGGGAGCATTTAGAAAGGACGGACGTGAATCATTGGCCATAAAAGCTATGGAATAAAGCTTTTAAAAAGGTGAGATCATAGGCAAAAGTTGCAAAATGCAGGACTGCATGAGCTGCTCACCATATAAGCCTGTACCAATGGAGAGATAAACTGAGCCAGTATCACATTATGGATAACCTGGTTAATCTATTCCCAAGAAAGTGGATTACTCAAAGTGGTGGAATTCAATATTGAGTTCAGAAGGATACAACATCCCCAGAGAGATGACAACATGTTTTTCCTCAAGCTTACATTGGGTCCTGTGGTAATGTTACAGGAGGCCATCGACAGGCAGGTCAATGTGACACTGGGGCAGGGAAATACAGTGGCAGGCATTAGGAAGCTCAGGGCCGTCACTCTGTAGTGAGCACAAGTGTTTCCAAAAGCAGTTGTAGAGGAGATCATATAGTGAACATTGGATTGGAAGAAGTTCAAATGTAAGGACTGCTTGGGTCTGTTAGGAAAGAGTTAAATTTGATGCTTCCTTGGTATACGCTACAATGTGTAACAATTTGGAAGTACGTGAGACAAAATAGTGTTAGTCTGGAATGTGGGAATGTTTTGAGAAAGTACAAGGGATCCAGTCCATAGCCATGTTTTGAGAACTTAGTGGAAGTACCAGTATACAGCCTTCAGAGTGAACAACATGTTTGTCTGGGAAACCATTACAGTAAGGAGTCTTGACAGGCTAACTTCTTATGCAAATGGTAATCTTCTCTTAAGCTGGGTTATGCCTACTGTTAACAGCTGGAAATAGTGACAAGGGCATTGAGGGAGAAGGAGAGGGAGAGGAAGAACTGTTCCCTCGGGCAGTGTGGGAAGGTTTAATGATTTGTTAATAAGTATTATTTTCTTCTTGCTTTCTATTTTATTCATCACTCTTCATTCTTTCTGTATTTTATTCTTTATATAAATTTAATAAAGCAATTTCTAATAATCTCTAACGCATCTGCAGTGTCCTGTTTGTTTGTGGATAACTCTTGCTGCAGAATCAGAAAAGAGCAAGGAATAAATTTTAAAAGTTTCATTACAGAGTCCCTGGATAGTTGAAAGGGAGAAGCTGAAGGGCCAGTGCTGCAGCTCCTACAGTTGAATGGAAAAGTGGTGTGAGAAAGGGATTCGTTCTCGGCAATAGAAGAGTGGACCAGGAGTTGTAAATGGATCTGACCCTTGGAAAAATGAGAGGGGAAGGAAAGATGAGACCAGTGGTGAAGATTCACTGGACTGGTTCCAGAGATAGTGGGCTTGCCCCATGAGGAGAGATTGAGTAAGCTGGGCTGGTAACTCTCTCAAATTTGGAAGAGTGGGAGCTGCAGACAAAATTTTGCAAAGCTTAGCAAGTAGGAAAATATTTCACCAGACTGGGGAGTTTGGAACCAAAGACACAGCCTCAGAACAAGAAGTGGGCCAGTTAGCACA